>NW_020215404.1:219261-219974 GCF_003070985.1 Temnothorax curvispinosus | reverse complement strand
TTTTTTTTTTGTAACATATTTTAACTTGGGACTTTAAACGTGAAGCCATTAAGAAAGTTGGCAAAGTACATGTGTTGATAATAAGAACCGAACCGGCTACCACCCATGCAGATTGAAGCGTCGATCGCAAGTGTCCATTCTTTTCCTCCAAAGACGAACCGGCTACCACCTGTGCAGTTTGCTCACTGTCAGATGACAGTAAACTTTTTGGCATATAAGTGGATACTTCCGCTTTATTGGAAACATCATGGTTTGATGGGGCAGCATAATCCATGTTCTACAACATTTTGGACAATGTTACAGTTTTTTGAATAAAAATTAACAATTTCTATTAAGAACCACAAGTGTGTCGAATAATGTTACTCTTTCTGGAGTAATTGGAACTTCTGCTACTTTTTGTGCACACGTGCCAGCAACTTCACTTCGTAGCTTCTGAAAACCATTAATATGCTATCAAATATGTTGGATATATTCAAGAATTTATAATTATAAGAGAAAAGAAGAAAGTTTGATAAAAAGCACAAGCTCAATTCCAAAGTCGGTATAGCTCGAGATCTACGACTACCACATTCTGAACATTTGACAAAATTCGAAAATTTATTTACTTTGTATGGAGACTTTCTTGTAGGTGAATCAATCCTGCGAGGTGGATTAAAAACATGAAATAAAGTAGGAACCGCATTTGGCTTTAATTTTTTCCAACCGTCGACACG
>NW_020215404.1:195317-209261 GCF_003070985.1 Temnothorax curvispinosus | reverse complement strand
CATTTATAATGTGATAATCATAAAATTCGGAAAATTTCAAGCAGATTAAAAAAAAAATCGTTTGGATACGTGCTTTTGTTGCAGAGAAAAGTAATTGTTAATTAAGCGAGCTTGGCGGACGCAGCGGCGCCGCGGCGGCTCGCGCGCCTGCGCGCCACGCAGTCGACCCGGCGCTGCGTCCGCTCCGGCGCTCTCGCTCTAAAACCGCTGTATTCGACATTTTTTTTCGCCGAACCTGGCAGTCGAATTGCAGCAAAAAAAATTCCACCGTTAAAGCACTCACTCCAGTACCTTCACACCAAATTTCAAGTAAAAATAAGAAATAATTTAGCTGTAATCATTAATTATGTAAAAGTCAATTATCTCGGCTTCTATTGGTCGTATCGGGACGTTTTTTTTTTTAAATTCATAATTTTTTAAGCGCAAACCAATGGTGCTATTTGCATTACTGTACGCCAATAAATAACGCCAATATTTAATATGCGAAATTTAAATTGTTTAAAATAATAGTCAAATTTTAGAAAAAAAATTTTTTTATTTTAAATTCATAAAGTAGACATCGTTACCTTTCATTTCCGATAATGTGCATCAAAATAAGTTCACCCGTTCAGACGTGAGAGCCAAGCGTCCGATTTGCATAAATAATTTGTTAATAGGCAGCCATATAAAAATTGGAGGCGAGCCTTGTGCACACTTGTTCAGCATACTGAAAGGTATCATTGAGTGAATGTCCGCTTAAATATGATAATTTTTAACCCAGTTTTCGGAAACCTGTAAAAATAGCCCTTTTTTCGCGTATTTTTTGCAATTTTGCAATTAAAAAATTTTTTAAATTTTTTTTATGGCTTATTCTTATAGGCCTTCCGAACAATTTTCCTCTCTTCAAGTTTTGTCGTTTGACCAACACAAAAAGAGTTATTTGAAGAAAACTATACAGAAACGCGTTTTTAAATATATTTTGCAATAAAAAAAGGCGAAGCGGGCCGAGTTGATTTTAGAGACTTTACACGCTTGTTACGGGATATCATAAGAATCGATTAAAAAAAATTCCAGCTTTGCGCCGTGAACTTCAATATCTAATCCCCTGACTCCCGGATTAGTGTGTTTATACGCGCGCGCACAAATAATTTAATAATGAATAATAATGAGAAAATCGACATTAGGAACCTTATCGAATCATTTTGTACGTGTATGCATAGAAATCTCTCATTAGCGATGATTGCGTTGGATACGTCGGTAATAATTCTCCATTGCCCTTGTTCAGCAAATGAACATTACTCAGGAAAAAATATCTTTTATAATGTCTTATATGCTCATATAAGAAGCGATCTTATATGCTCATGTATGAATTTTGGCTTGATAAGAGCTTATATGGTCATATATGATTAATATTATAAATAAGGACATATATAAGGGCGGCAGTGTGGTCTAGTGGTAGAGCGCCAGACTCGTAATCTGAGGAACCAGGTTCGAGTCCACTAGAGCCATGTAAACATGGAATGTTTTTCCGAAAGCTGCGCCCCTCCGTGCAAGATAGGCTCTTGTGCGGAGCATACTGGGCTCCGTCTTTCGGAAAGAGACGTTAAGCCGTTGGTCCAAAGGGTTAAAGTGAGAGAAGAAGGGTAGTATTGAGTAAAGGGTTGGGAACGTCCCTACAAAACGTCTTGCAACCCTGAGGGGAGTCAATAAGCGAAATTTATAAGGACATATATACGCGGGAAAAAAATATCTTATTTATTCATACTGGTTTATATTAGTAGATATATGATTATATATGATCATATAAGAAATGGAAGATGTAATCTTAAACAATATTATATGGCCATATATGAGAGTATATAATTATATATGGCCATGTATGAGCATATATGATTATATACTCGGGAAAAAATACCTTTTACTTGTTCATATTAGTAGATATATAATTATATATGATCATATAAGAAATGGAAATATAATCTTGAACAATATTATATGGCTAAACTTCTTTAAGTATAGTAAGTATAACTTTATATAGTCATATATGGTTTTATATACTAGTATATTATCATGTATGATCATGTAAAAGTATATTTATAAGGTTAAAGATAATCATATATGAATATATATTCTATAATGGATCTGTCCATATAAATTTGTATAACTGTTATAAATATTCTTCTAGTATATTATTTTACTTGACAAATTAATATGAAATATTATTTCTAGTTTCAGTTTACACAATTGCGTTTTAAGTCCGACAATGTCCATATTGGCACGCAGTTTAAAAAACTGAAAAATGTATTTAATAATAATTGATATTGTAAAATATTATTAAGCACCAAGATCTGTTTTAATAAAAAACAGCACTTCTCATTGCTTGTGTTAATTTAAGTTTTCTTTTTTTTTTAATTTTGCATAAAATACTTAATTTTTTTAATTGACATTAATTTTTATTAAATGTTTTTGTAAACAGTGAAATTATCTGTAATAATTTGTAAAAAAAACTAATATAATATATATTATAGTTCTTATAAATAAATATATTAATCGTATTATTTTGCAAACATACCTTATAATTTAAACTGTAACTACTGAAAATAATATAATCATATATGAACTTATACAGGCTGCGGTCTATTTGACGCTACAAATGCTTTGGAGTGTTCTTTTTCTCTTTCTTTCTTCATTGAAAGAAAAGAGAAGAGGAATGCTTCGAAGCATTTGTAGCGTCAAGTGGACCGCAGCTATATAGTCATATATGATTATATATAATCAGATCACAATATTGTATCTCAAAGTATCCGATAGATGGCATTCGATGGGATCTGTTTCTCGTATTTAAAATTTGACAAACAGTGTTATAAGAACGGTATTAAAAAACACGACACTGTCTTGCGCTATGAAGCGGTACAATTTTTGTATCAGTTGTATTGTGGAGTCCACTCTTATAATAAAGTGGCACACTTAAAAAAAACATTTGAAAATAACAATTTTCTGAAATTTATTTAAATATATATATGTTCTTATATATAATCTTATATATTCATATATGACGATATAAGCTCTTATCAGGCCAAAATTCATATATGAGCATATAAGATTGCTTCTTATACGGGGTGTGGGAAAAGTATGAAAACCCTGAAAAATCTCGAAAACTATAAGTTTTACAGAAAAATGTTTCAAACAAAAGATAAAATGATTTTGAAAGGGCCATACGATGGTAATATTGGTTTGACCTTGAATAGCTGTTTGAAGGTCACATAAAGGTCACTTTCAATTTCATAAATGAAATACCCTATATTTCATTACATATTGTTGTAGCTTACCTCAAGAGCTTTCCAAAACACTACCAAAAATTTTTTTTCATCAAGAACTTTTCGAGTTATAAGACTTGAAATTTCCCGAATTTTGACATAAACTACAAAATATCTCGTAAAATATTGATTTTTTGATTATCTTACTTTAATACTTTTTTGAACAGAATAATGAGATGAATCAATTGGTGTAATTATTAAAAAAAATTAAGTAATTGCTTATTGCAAATTTATTTTTTTTGTTTTTTTTTACACCAATTGATTCATCATTTTTCTGTAAAACTTATAGTTTTCAAAATTTTTCAGGGTTTCCATACTTTTCCCACACCCCGTATAAACTTATAATGTCTTATATGAACATATAAGACATTATAAGATATATTTTTTATATGTCTTTATATAATTTTATATAATCATATATGACCATATATAAGATTTTATCAGGCCAAAATTCATATATAAGCATGTAAGACATTATAAGAGATTTTTTTCCCGGGATATATTATATAACAGTTTTTTCACAAATTATTACAGGTAGTTTCAGTGTTTATAAAAACGTTTAATAAAAATTAATGTCAATTAAAAAAATTAAGCATCTTAATTATGTATAATTAGAAAAAAAACTTAAAATAACATATGCAATGAGAAAAGCCGTTTTCGGTCAAAGCGGATTTTGGTGCTTAATAATATTTCACAATATCAATCTTATTATTAAATACATTTTTCAGTTTTTTAAACTGCGTGCCAATATAGACTTTGTCGGATTTAAAATG
Organism: Temnothorax curvispinosus; assembly: GCF_003070985.1. Taxonomy (NCBI): domain Eukaryota; kingdom Metazoa; phylum Arthropoda; class Insecta; order Hymenoptera; family Formicidae; genus Temnothorax; species Temnothorax curvispinosus. The sequence goes on along the minus strand of NW_020215404.1, from coordinate 205,192 downwards.
CAATTGAGTAATGCAACTGAAACTAGAAATAATATCTCATATTAATTTGATTGTCGAGTAAAATAATATACTATAAGAATATTTATAAGTTATACAAACTTATGGATAGATCCGAGTGTATGTTTACCTTAACAAAATTATAATATTACAAAGAATCATTTTAATCACAAAGAATTTAAGAGGTAACAGTACAAAATAAAAATATTTAATTAAAATAAAATAAATAAATTCTTCTTGTAAAAAGACTTGGCGCTGCTTTTTTACTCCTGTCGCATTCTTTAAATTATGTTTATTGTTTTTTATTTAATAAAAAATTATAGTATATACTAATGTTTAATTTTAATGTTTAAATTTCGAAATCTAGCAGCGCCAAGAGAAATTTATTTATCTTATTTTAATTAAATATTTTTATTTTGTACTGTTACCTCTTAAATTCTTTGTGATCAAAATGATTCTTTGTAATATTATAATTTTATTAAGGAGAATTAAGAAGCTATTATCACTTAGATTGCAATAGGAAGACCCTTGAATGGGAAGGCAAAAATATGTACCACTTGGAATTTATTTTTTTAAAGTAATTGCACAACAATTATTTTTCAAAACAATATATATATATATTCTCTTGCCAAATAGTGCAATTTAAAAACTTCACATCTTTTTTTAAAATACATGTCACTTGGGTTGAGAGGTAACATAATTTTGTGATATAATAATTTTGTTAAGGAAAAATTAAAGTTACTTAGATTGGATTTTTGTATTTATACATATCATTTAGGTTGAGCTAGGTAACATAATTTTGTGATATAATTTTGTTAAAGAGAAATAAAACTACCACTTAGGTTGGATTTTTTAATTTACAAAATACATTGCGTGTACTTGGCACTTTCTTTTACCTTTTTTAAAATAGATAATTTTATACTAATATCACGCATTTCGTAGTGTTAAGCAGGGATTGGCAAAAAAAATTATTTTTTATTTTTTAATTATTTACAAAATTAGCAATAACAACAAATTACATTTTTATTAAATTAGTAGCAAATTAGTAATTAGTCACAAGAAATTACTAATTGCATAAAAATTAATAATATTTAGGTAAAATGAATTACAGATTACTTAAAGAATTCGTAATTTGTCAGAGAAAAATTTCTAGTTCGTGAAAGTTATTTAGATAAAAATGAATTAATATTTTTGCAAATCGGTAATTAGTAAAAATAAATTTTTCCTATTAAAATAATTAATAGCGTGTCAAAAATAAATCACTATATACTTATTTGAAAATTAATAATTAATGGAAAATAATTATAAATTTTTTCAATAATAAATAATTAGTCTCAGGTAAATTACTTATTTAAAAAATTATTAATTGGTTGAATATAAATAAATTAATTATTGCAGTTAAAGGTGGTTAAAATAATGTTATATATGTATATATATAACATCAAACATAATATATACATATATATATATATATATATATGTATATATTATGTTTGAAAGTAACGGTGCGTGGTTTGCCAAGGCGAAGAATTGTATGAAAAATTTACTCAAAAACAGAGTTGCGAGGAATTAATTATTTTTTTAATTAATTTCCGTCTTTAGTCTTTAGTTGACGATTAATATCAAACAATGTAGTTAAATATGTTTGATTAAGCGGAGAATTGAATTAAGCGGAGTTAATTGAAAGCCGTTTAATTGACGATTGATATGAGCGAATTTAATCGAAGATCATTCAATTAATTTTAGCAAAATTAATCAAAAATCATTTGATTGACAATTGATTTAAGCGGAGTTAATCGAAAACCATTTTAGTTGACGATTGATATGAGCAAATTTGATCGAAAAGATTTTAATTAACAACTGATTTGTGTGAATTTAAGAATATTTTTCTCAATTCCCGGGAAAAAAGAATTAAATTTACCGAGATATGATCAGATCTGGTTCATCAGATCTGGCCAGATATAATTTGATCTGCAAATTGTCTCTATTTGGCCAGATCTGAACAGATATAACCAGATCTGACCAGATATAATTTGATCTGCCAAAATATATGTATGTATGTAATGTTTATTGTATTTCCCCGCAGGGTTTACAAGGCGTTTTTATGAGGAACGTACCCAAACCTCTTACAAAAAATTCACTTTTCCTATGCCTGGCCATTTGCAAAATCACAAAAGTTTACTTTCCTTCCCCGTAGTCCTCTTTATCCCTTTTCTTCTTCCTCCGTTTCTGCCGCGACTCCGTCCTTCGGCCTCCTTTCTTCTTGTCTCAGCTCTTCCTTATTTGGCCCACTCCCGGCTCTTTTTCCCATCCTCTTTCTTCTAACTCCTCCGACTCCCCTTTTCCTCTCATTCTTTCCCCCTCTAGTTCTATCATCCATTCCTCTTCTCCCCCTTCCTCATCCAGTACCCATCCCACCGCTTCCTGTTAACTTGTATTTCCTGATTTCCATTTCCTGCATTCTTCCCATACATGCTCCCACGATTCCTCCCTATGTTCACATAACCTACATTTCTTTTTCTCTTCCATTTCTCAGTATCTGCTTTCTCTCATTTCATTTCCTACTCTAAATCTCGCCACTCTTCTCCATCTACTCTCACCCCATCTCTTCTTCAGATATCCTGGGATATCCTCTCCTTTTATAAACTTGTACCATTTATTATAACCTGATTTCTCGATCCTCTCCCATTTCTCTTTCCTTTGCGTCTCTTATTTCCTCCAAACAGCTTAATAAACCATTCCTCTCCACCTTCTTCTCTCAGCCTTTCCAACTCTTTTATCTCCACTCCTCTGTCTTCGAAGAACTTTCTTCTCTCTCTTTCCCAGCTTGAGCCTGCTTTCTCTTCCTGCTCCCTTCTCTTCAGCTCTTCCCAACATAGCCTCGCCAGTTCACTTCCTCTACCCTCCTCTAACTTTTTCTCAAATCTCCATGCCCTTATCCCTGCTCCCCTTCTTAGCTTCCCCCTTTGCAGCTCCTCCCTAACAAGATACCACGGTGTTCTCCCGTCCACTCCCAAGACCCATCTGATATACCTTTCTTCCATCCTTTCCATTCCTTCCCTTTCTCTCCATCCCTATATTTTCGCTCCATAACCCAACACCGTTTATATCAGTCTATCAAACAGCCACAGTCTTTTTCCCCAGTTTTTCCCAAATCTCCTTTTCCCTATCCCCCAGACCTTCCCCATCACCGCGGCCGCCTTCTTGATCCTTTCCCTTACTTGCGTTTCTTGTCCTCCGTTTTTTTGAAACACATACCCTAAATACCGAAATTCCTTTACCTCTTCTAACTCTTTTCCTTCCCATCTCCACCTTCTCTTACTATCCCTCCCTCCTTCTTTTCTAAACCTCATTATTTTTGTTTTCCCCACATTCAATTCCAATCTTTTTCTTCCCAGGTACCCTTCTAGTCTTTCTAGCATACTCCTTATTTGGTCCTCGTCCTCCGCAATTAGCACTACATCATCCGCATAAGCTAAAGTATACACCCTCTTCCCTCCTAGCATTATCCCTCCCTACTTAACTCTACCCATTTCTTCTTCCAAATCCGCTAGTAACACGTTGAACAGTAACGGGCTCAACGGGCACCCCTGCCTTACCCCCCCTCTCCGTTCAGAACACTTCTCCCATTCCGTTTCCCCCCTTACCCTATTTTTTGTCTCCCTTAGAATCTCCTCCGTCTTTTTCACCAATCCTTCCCTTATTCCTCTTTCTCTCATAACTTTTATTAGCACTCCTTTATTCACCGAGTCAAAAGCCGCCTTTAGGTCCACGAAACATGCTATTAATTTTTTTCCTTTTTTCTTTAACCTTCTGTTCACCAAGTAGTTCAGCACATAGATGTTGTCTATTGTTTCCATCCCCCTTCTAAAACCTGTCTGATTCTGTAGTACTATTCTCTCTCTCTCTATCTTATCTCTTAACCTCTCCGCCATAATGGCTGTGTACACCTTATACAAAGACGGCATTATTGTTACCCCTCTATACTCCTTTGCCCTTTTTCCTTCCCTTTTCTTGACGATTGGCGCGATTATTCCCCCCTTCCAATTTTCCGGCCATCCTCCCCCCTTCCATATCCTGTTAATATATTTCCATGCCCAATTCTCCAACTCCTTTCTCTTTCGCTTCCAAACCACACCTGGAATCCCATCCCTTTCCATCTTTTAACTTCCTAATCACACTCCTCATTTCTTCAAGGCTTATTTCCTCTTCCTCCTCTCCTTCCTTTTCCTCCCTCCCACCTTCCTTTTCCATCCTTACCCTCCCCTCTACTCTTCCCAACAACTTCATAAAATGTTCTTTCCATTCTTCTTCTTCTATTCCTTCCTCAATTTCCCTCCTTTTTTTCTCTCTTTGTTTACTATCTTTCATACCTCCGCCTCCCTCCTTGCTTCCTCTACTTTTCTCTTCCATCTCTGGTTCTCTTCTTCCTTCTTCCTCTTACACAACTCCCTAAACTCCTTCCTCTTTTTTTTGTAAGCGCTGCCCTTTCCTCTTTCTTTCCTGCAATCCCTTAATTTTCTTCACGCCTCTTCTTTCACTTCTTGACACTCTTTATCCCACCATCCTATCTTCCTCTTCTTACTACCCTCCAGCTCCTCCTCTACCCCTTTAATTGCCTCTGTTATTCTTGTTTCCATTTTTTCCCATTCCTTATTCAACTTTCCCTTATTTCTTCCACCTCTCCTATTTTTTCAATAAACCTCTTTGCTTCTTTCTCGTTCCACACCCCTCTTTTTTTTCCTCTTCCACCCTCTTTTTCTGCCTTCCTTTTCATTCCCTCTTTTTATTACTATTTCCAAGGGGTGATGATCCGGATCCACTCTATCCCCCACTATTATGCTCTCTATCTTCTCTTTTACTTCTCCTTTCCCTATTACATAGTCAATCACCGTATCTCCTCTTCCCCCCCGTGAACGTGTACTCCCCCTCTTCGTCTTCTCTCACATTTCCATTGAATATTTCCCATCCTCTCTCCTCTAAGCTATTTACCAGCAACCTCCCCTCTTTGTCTATCTTCTTATCCTTCGAACTTCTCCCTCCCACTCGTCTTCCCCCCTCCTCTTTCTTTATTCTCCCTCCTTCTTGACCAGTCCTTGCATTAAAATCTCCCCCAATTATCATAAACCTTCTTTCTTCTTTCTTTTCCATTATATGTCCTAACTCCTGTAAGTTCTTCTCTATCTCCTCTTTTTTTGCATATACCCCTATAATACTCCAGTTCTCACCACCTATCCTAACCTTTCCCGCTATTAACCCCTCCCTATCTATTTCTATTTCAGTTCCTTTCTTTTTTATCCTTTTCCTTATTCCCATTATCATCCCTCCTATTGCTCTCTCTTTTTTATTCTTCTTTTTCGCCATTTGCACTCCCCATTCATATTCTTTCGGCAGCCTTCCCCTTATTCTTTCCCATCCCTTCTCTCCTATCCAAGTCTCCACCATGACTAACACGTCTTCTTTCTTCAGCCTTTCCCAGAAATTCTTATCTTTATTTTCCAAACCAGCTACGTTCCAAAATACCATCCTCCAGACTGATTTATTTCCCCCCTCCTCTTCTCTTCGCACTTCCGTATTACCATTCTCTGCGTCCCCCCCTCTAACCTCTTCTCCTCTTATTCCCTCGTCTTTCTACTCCTCTCACTCCTTTTCCTTTCCTCCTCTTTCTCCCCCTATCCTTCTTCCTCTCCCTCCTTCTCTCTCCCTCTTTCCTCTAATTCCTCCCTCCTCTTCTTCTCTTTTTCTGCTCTCCTTACATTTGCCCTGCCCGCTCCTTCTCCCTCTTCTACTCCCCCTGCTTTTGCCCTTCCTCCCTCTTGCCTTCTTCCTCTTTTCCTTTCCCTGTCTCCCAACACCTCCCTCTACCATCACAGAGCATGTCTTTTACCTCATCCCACACCCACCACTCTCCATCTATTCATACCTTTCCCTGCCTTATCCGTACTCTTTTACCTTCTCCTCTTGCTTTCCATGCAATTTGAATAATCCTCCTTCTTATCCTCCTTTCTTCCCATGTTAGATCTTCCTCAATCCAAGTACTTTTGTCTTTCAATTTTTATTTATTTCTCATTATTCTTGCCTTTTCCTCCTCACTCCCTACTTTTACCACTGCCATACTTTCCTTCTCCCTCCTTCCCGCATCTATTTTTCTTATTTCCTCTATCTTAACCTCCATTCCTATCTTTTTTGTCACCTTCTCTATTTCCCCCTTTATTCCTCCCGTCTCCTCTTTCACTCCTTTTACCACCACATTTCTCTTCCTTTCTCCCCTCTCCTTCATTTCACACCTCCTTTCCAGCATTTCCACCCTCTCTTTCCAATCAGGCATTTCTCTTCCCTCCCCCCTTCCCAGTCTTTCGCTTCCTTCTGCACCTTTTCCTCCTTCGTGCCCCCCCTCCTTAGACTCCATTCTCATCCCTTCCAGTTTTCGTTCCAAATTCTCTATTCTTTTCTTAAATTCCCCCCTCTACACCGGCTATCGTTCTCGCCCTACCTAGCGCTACCGCACGCGCCTCGGCTCGCCTATCGCGTTGCCCCTCTACACCAACTATCGTTCGTGCCGTATTCTTTGCCCGTGCCTTGTCACTTTTTTACCCTTTAATCCCTTTTTCCCGCTCCTCCTTCTTTCACCCCTTTCACCTCCACACTCACTCACCTTTACTCCTCCCTTCTCACACACTCCCACCCTCCTCTGCTTCCTATAAACTCTTCTTTCAATTCACTTTCTACTCGCACACTGTCACACCTGTCACCTCGATCGTTCCGGAAACGGAAGTCCTTTCTGCCAAAATATAATTATTTGCCAAATATATTCAGATCTGCTCAGATATACTTAATTAAAAATTATGAAGAGATGTAAAATATAAACAAAACCATAAATATATCAATTCAATTCAAAGTTGTGTGCCACTTTATTATAAGCGTGGACTCTGATACAACTGATATAAGTTGTACCGTGCACTTGATTTATATACCGTTTTTATACCATCTATTGGAGAACAATGATGGAGATCCACACGCTGCTTGCTCGATGTGACTGAGGCGCTCCAATCTAGGAACGTAGGGATTCCGCAGTTGAAGCATCTATGGATTGAACGCGCAGTTCATGGTTTTCGACGATTCCCCCCCCCCCTTATTACACGATCTACGATAATTTTCCAGTCAGCACACGGCATTAGAGCTATACATACGGATATAGTTCCGAACACGCATAGTTCTGAATAAAGAAATTGTTACTGCAAACCGGCTACCACGATTCGTGCACCTCCTGCTGCATTCCTGTGTACTCCAACAGGTTATGGGCCCAGTATAGAGGTGATTTCGAATAAGGTATCGATTGTTCACATAAAGATATTCAACGTAAACGAAAGATAGAGATGGCCGATATACGTTATACAATAACGAAACTTAACAACGAGAACTATCAAGTTTGGAGTTACAAGGCGGAACTTTTGCTGACTAAAGAAGGATTGTATTTCGCGTCTCTTTCTCGTGATCAAGATATAGTGTTGCGCTGCGCTCCGCAATCACAAAGACACTCGTGTTTGCGCCGCGCACTCCCGGACTCGCGTAAAAGAGACAACACTTGATTACAAAAGGAACTCAAGGGTTTATTAGGAACTCTGTACAAGAATGCATTTCAGGTGGAGAACACGTCCGAACGATCGGAGTTTGCCCGTAGATCTCCCCGTCGTTGTGGTTAAGGGGGTTTGACGTCCCGTCGTTAAGGAACGCGCTTCGGGTTGAAGCTTCTCTGGAGCCAAATTCAGCCCACAAACGGGTGTCCCAGCGCGGGCGCAACAGTAGTACTCCCTCCTAGTCCCTAAATGTCCACCATTTTAAAGCTCAAACAAGCGGCGCACCCGTCGCCGCCACCGTCGCCACCTCCCGCGTTTATTCGTTTTCTTGGTGCCAAGGTGTCCACACGCTCAGGATGAGGCATGAAAAGAAGAGAAACAAGAAATGAGACAAAAAAGCGGAAAAAAATAATCGTCGAAGGAAGCGAGTATTTCTAGAAGCAGAACTGAGAAGACAGGAAAGGAAACGGAAGGAAGAACAACGCGGAGACATTTGGAATCGTCGTCAAAAGACGCAATAGCGTTGCGCAGTAAGCATAACGAGAGAGAATGTTACACGCAGGCTTTAACCTGCATCGTCGAATGTCAGCACACGGGCTCTAACTCGCACGTGCGACACCAACAATCAACACGGTGTAGACCCTAACCTACATCGCGCGCATTCTCGTTTGCCTTGTTAAGATTGTCTCGACAGACTCTAATCTGTCACAATAGAAACAGGATATATATAAATATTACATGATCATATGTATTCGAACGTCCTTTGAGACGATGAGGATAAAAATGAATACCTCATGTACGCTACTGTTATAGGTATCGCCAGTGAAATATCACTACTTTCATCGTTTTCTTACTCGGTTAGGCGGAGCGCGTCCAAACAAATAATACTTCGATATCAGCTTCTTGATGTACGTTTGCTGTCCGATGCACATCCTCTTTTTGACACGATCTCTTCTTATCTTCATACCCACATAATACTGACAATTTCTGATAGTCATCTCGAAGTTCCTTTTTATGTGGCTCAGCAACTGATAAATCACCTCGCTGCTTGTTGACAGCACTAGGTCGTCATCTACGTAGAGCAATACGTACAGTTCATGTCCATCAACTGTCCCACAAAATACGCATGGGTCTGCTGCACTTGGCACTAGGTTGAACGCTTCATTCCACGCTCTTGAAGCTTGCTTTAATCCATACAAGGCTTTCCTCAGACGGCACACTAGTTTCTTGCTGTTAATTTTGAGTCCTTTTGGAACCTCCATGTGGTGGTCAGCTATCCGCCACGAGCGCGCGACAATGCGCGCGCGACACAGGCGATATGACGGGAGGCGCGCGGCGCGGGCGGCGGCACAATATCGATCGGATAGTTTGGCACGCGCCCGCTACGCGGCGCATCGCCGGCAAATTCACTCGTAAGAAAGATTCAGCATGGATCCCTATATAAAGGGCAGCTCAGCGGGGCTTCTCCAGGATTCTTCGAGTTTGCCAGTCAAGGCGTGCTCACTACCAGGGCTCCTGACATAACCCTCCTTTTAGATGCGGAGCGAGCTTCTTTTGGGGTCTTCGTTTATACTTGCCCGTAACCGACGTTTTGTTCCCCGGAAAAAATCTCCCGGAAATCAGTTCCCGGAAAAAATCTCTCCGGAAAAAATCTCCCCATCAAAAAATCTCCCCCGGAAAAAATCTCCCCCGGAAAATATTTCCCCCGGAAAAAATCTCCCCCGGAAAATATCTCCCCCGGAAAAAATTTCCGTGCCCAGCAAAAACCGAGGTGCCACATGGGTTTACAACTTTCCACGTGTGAAAAGCCCACGCACGTACTTTGCAAGGCACACTATGTGTATAGTTTAATGATAGTGGAGCCCCCCGCAGGGGGGCGGAACCTACTGCCTCCACGCATACACTGTCATGCGAAACGAGGTTCACGCACACCCCGTGCTTTCGGGGGAGGTGCGGTAGTCCCGAAATAGTTCACGCATACACTTTCCACGCGAACCGAGGTTCACGCACACCCCCCCCGTGCTTTCGGGGGAGGTGCGGTAGTCCCGAAATAGTTCACGCATACACTTTCCACGCGAACCGTTCTCAAATCTTTCTCATTATCCGTGAAAAATTTTGACTGCAGCAAAGCATCGTACGCGTAAGTGACATCGCAGGAAGGAACGAATGCCAATGCGAATAACATTCGCAAATTACGAGCTACGCGGCTGCTCTCGTGGTACAATGGCGCAAGGTCGTGATCTTGTATACTACGCCAAAGTGCTTGACCGAAATGGAATAAACACCCTTTGATTTCACACT
>NW_020215404.1:162108-195307 GCF_003070985.1 Temnothorax curvispinosus | reverse complement strand
GGGGAGGTGCGGTAGTCCCGAAATAGTTCACGCATACACTTTCCACGGCCACTAACGACGATGATGCTTCCTTGCTTGTCACCGCTTTCTTCCGTAATTTTGCAACAACGCGCTTTGTCTCAACTGCTGCAGCGTTTTCCGGGGAGATTTTGCCGGGAACTTATTTCCGGGGAGGATTTTTCCGGGGAGATTTCTTCCTAGAACCATACTTGCCTTGCAGGGAATTAACTCTCTTTGGTAAGAGTCGACAGACACCCTGCCGCGGAAAGGTTTTCGGGGTCGTAGTGACCCAGCCCGTCGGGCAACACCGAATTCAGTGGAGACCAAGGCGCTGCCTTCTCCAACTCCGATACTGGTTCCGACTCCTGTTCCTGAGGGTAAATCCAAGAGTCCTAACCTGATCTCCAAGGTAAAGATTCCACCGTGGAAGTTTATCCCGATTACCATTCCGGCCAAGACGAAACCTGAAACCAAGACGAGGTGGAAGTTCACCCCGGTTACCGTTCCAGTTTCCGAGATTCAGGCAAAGGATCCATTTCCGATCTCCAAGGTGGACACTTTCCTTCCGTGGAAGCTACACCTCATTGATCTTCCAACCCGAGTACAGTGCATTCGGCACTTATCTAATTCAAACGGATCTGGGAATTCTGTAGCAACACAGACAGACCCCGTTTTCAAGACTCCTCTACGACCTCGACTTCCTCGGGCCCGATTAAGTCCCATACCGTCCACTCCAAGAGGCAAGCCAGAGACTCCCGGACGGAACTTGTTTATTCCACGAAAGAATCTTTTCCGGAAGAAGAAGTCCCTGAATGGAGAACTATTTAAAAACGCGTAATGCGAATAATACACTACACAATAATAACTTATACTGACACACACGACCACCTACTCATACACATAAAAGAAATATTTTACCTGTACATAGAGCACGAATAAACCTAGCGAGATTCTACCTAATTGAACGATTCGTTATTGTGGGAACTGACGCACCTTCACCTAGCATCCTACCCCACACTCCATAAAAACCTCTTTTTTTAATTCACCGTTGAGAAACGCTGTCTTGACGTCAAACTGGACTTCAACTGCCTTCTTGTTCTGCTGTTTCACGCTTTCGTCCTCCTTTGTATCATCTATATCAACAGTCAGTGCTTGTTTTGTCTCTGTAGTAACATTTCGGCTATATAATTCTCATCAAACTTGACATCGCAGCTGATGATCACTTTCCTTTTTATCGGATCGTACAGTCTATAATTCTTCGACGTTGACTCATAGCCTACGAGGTATATATATCTTTCTGGCTTTCGCGTCCCATTTCTTTCTTCCGAGCTCTTTTGGTACATGCATGTACGCTTTTGTGCCAAAAATTTTTAAGTAGCTCAAGTTTGGCTTCACATCAAATCATTGCTCAAAAGGTGTTTTGTTTACGTTGCAAGAATTTGGATTCTGTTCAAGATATATACAGCAGCTCGAACCGCTTTAGACCATAGGCTTGTTTGGGGCGTATCCCGTTTGGACACGTAACGATTCGACACCGCTTGATTAGACACGCACTTTTGGACACGTAACTATTGAACACCGCACGATTTGACACCGCATGATTCAACACTGCACGATTGGACGCGAACATTGCACGATTCGACACCGCACGATTCGTCACCGCACGATTCGACACGAACATTGCACGATTCGACACCGCACTTTTCGACACGCACGATTCGACACCACACTTTTTGACACGCACGATTCGACACAGCACGATTCGACACCGCACAATTCGACACGCACAATTCGACACCGCACGATTCGACACGCTCGATTTGACACCGCACGATTCGACACCACACGATTAGAAGCGAGAGCTGATATAAAAAATTAGAGAGTAACAGAACTCGCAAAGAAAGATAATAAATGAAAAATTATTACGTTTTTTTTAATCGTGTTTATTTTTAATTTTATATATCATCATATACATAGTGTCATCATATACATAGTGTCTCAAAGCACTACCCAACGCTTGTCGAAAAGTAGAAGGAGTCGAGATTAACATAAAAATCGCCTACCATTTTGCGGTATTCGCAATAATTATCGAGTTTTTAAATGTTAAAATAGGTTACACGACAGTTTCCCGAAAAAGTAGAGGGGATAACGTTGGTACTAACAAAAATCCCTAGGCAACACAATTTAATTTTTGTAGATTAGTAGCACCGCGTAAGTAGTAATCTGTTAAGTTAGACGAAGCCTTTTTCAAAATATACGCGCACGAACAAAAAATAATCAAACCTTTTTGACACATGCGTGATAATGAAAGGACAGTATTTGTTATTTGTTTTCAAACTTCTATATAATCTTCGGTATTTCTATTTTCTATTATTGTTAATTTTGTACAAATTATTAAAACTAATAGGAAAAAAGAAAATACAATTATAAATATTTTATTTCCTTTTCTGTTTTTAATTTTCTTTTTTAGTAAATAATTTATATTGTTAGAATTGAAAGAATCGGTCTAACAACTTTTCCAATTACGTTGCATATATATATAAATTATTTTCCTATATGTCAAAATAGTTCACGAACACTTTCCACGCGAAACGAGGTGCCACATAGGTTCATAACGCGCTTTATAAACTCGTTTAAGTACATGCGTGGGCGGGGGGATTTTGCTCCCCTGCACCCCCCTCTCCATGCATGTACTTTATAATTTCGCTTTACAACTTAACATGTACTTTAAGTTGTAAAGCGAGTTCCACGCTGCCTACCGGCGGGGTGGGTGCGGGGGAGGGGGGGCCGAAGGCCCCCCTCGCACCCCCCGTGTGTGTGTGTGTGTGTGTGTATGCATAACATCTACAATTTAATATAGTCAGGATAGTCAGAATAAATTAATAGATTATTTTATTAGTTTATCCTGACTATATTAAATTGTAGATGTTATATGCATACACACACACACACATGCGGGGGTGCAAGGGGGGTCTTTGGCCCCCCTCCCGCCTTCCACCTCCGCCGGCAGGCAGCGTGGAACTCGCTTTATAACTTAAAGTACATGCTAAATTGTAAAGCGAAATTATAAAGCACATGCATGGAGGGGTGCAAGGGGGCTTACATGCGTGAGTGCACGTGAGCAGGAGGGCTTTTCTCCCCTGCACTCCCCCCTCCCTATGCATGTACTTTATAATTTCGCTTTACAACTTAGCATGTACTTTAAGTTGTAAAGCGAGTTCCACGCTGCCTACCGGCGGGGTGGGTGCGGAGGAGGGGGGCCAAAGGCCCCCCCTTGCCCCCCCCCGTGTGTGTGTGTGTATACCGCCTGTAGGCAGCGTGGAACTCGCGTGAGACACTATGTATATGATGACACTATGTATATGATGATATATAAAATTAAAAATAAACACAATTAAAAAAAACGTAATAGTTTTTCATTTATTATCTTTTTTTGCGAGTTTTGTTACTTTCTAATTTTTTATATCAGCTCTCGCTTCTAATCGTGCGGTGTCGAATCGTGTGGTGTTGAATCGAGCGTGTCGAATCGTGCGATGTTGAATTGTGCGTGTCGAATCGTGCGGTGTCGAATCGTGCGGTGACAAATCGTGCTGTGTCGAATCGTGCGTGTCGAAAAGTGCGGTGTCGAATCGTGCAGTGTCGAATCGTGCGTGTCGAAAAGTGCGGTGTCGAATCGTGCAATGTTCGTGTCGAATCGTGCGGTGCCGAATCGTGCAATGTTCGCGTCGAATTGTGTGGTGTCGAATCATGCGGTGTCCAATCGTGCGGTGTCGATACGTGCGGTGTCGAATCGTGCGGTGTTAAATAGTTACGTGTCCAATAGTGCGTGTCTAATCAAGCGGTGTCGAATCGTTACGTGTCCAAAAAGAGGTCACCCGCTTGTTTGAAGTCCACTCGCCAGTAGCATCGTCGTCGCTGACTCTTGAATCGTTCGATTTTCTCGTTCCACATGACCATTTTGCTCTGGTGTATATGGGGACGTTTGCTTATGTAACACACCTCTTTCCTGTAATAACTTGGCGACTCTCTCGTTGACGAACTCCAATCTGTTATCCGTTTGGAGGGATTTTACTCGATGTCCAGTCACGACTTCCACTGCCTTCAGTTGGTCACCGATTCTGCTGCTAACATCAAATGCTAACAACAAAAAATTGAAAAAAAAAACAAAAAGTGGGGGGCTAACTTAAAAATAATTTTTAGGTCAACCCCCCATTTTTCGTTTTTTTCAATTTTTTCGATTGTGCTAAGTTGTGCTAAGTTGTGCTAACATTGTGCTAAAATATTATTTAAAAAAAATAACAACAAAAAAAGTTACGATATTTTTTTATTGTCCTAACACTCACTTCACTTTTTTTGGCATAAATTGCGCTGAGTTTATCATAAAGAACTATGCCCAGTTTTATATGAAGATTTGGGCTTCCGGCGAACAGCAATGAGACATGGCTAGAATTGTAGGGCATCAAAAGAGGATTAAAAATTACCTCAGAACTTTGTAACGGGTCCCTTGAGTGGTAGAGCTGTCCAAAGTTCGCTATTATGACCATATTATGACCATGTACCACTGGTCTGGTCCGATCTTTCTGCGTCCAGGCTTTTCTGCGGTAACGGAGATAACGGATTGTACCAAAGACATTGAAATAATAGGCGATTTTTGGCGTGACTCTGGTATAAGCAACCAAAGGATACCAAACTGCACCAGAACCAATAGCAACCATCACCGATGGCAACTTTGGTATAATGTATCAAACCATACCAAACAATCGCCAAAAATCGCCTAATATGTCTAGAATGTATATTTGGTACACTTTATTAACCTGGCTAACAAGGAAAGGTACGGACGTGTACCCCTCCGATTTTGATAAGCTTTTAAAATGTTGTTTTCTAGACAAAAATAAGGAACACGTATTTTTTTATACGTGCTCATATGCATGTTTAGATGCTGAAACACTCTTTTGAAAAATATCGGCTTTTCTCTTTCGGGCCTAATAATTCCAAAACTATAAAAGATAGAAAAAATTTTTTTAAACAAAAGTTGAATGGTTTGAAGAGTACTTTAAAACAATAATAAAAAATTTTTATTTTTTAATAATTTGTAATTTAGATTAGGTCAGTATATGCTCACCAGACCTCAATTAGACAATTAACATTTTTTGTTTCGTACTTCGTGAGTACCCTATCAATTAATATATGACTCATGACTGTTCACTCGGGGCCCAAACTGGGCATAGTCCTTTCCTTTACTGTTGAACACGTCAGAAGATTTTGTGCTTCATCACTCTCGAAGGATGAAATTAGCAGAGACATAGCCTTGCTATCGTTAGTGTCAGATGTGTCTCGTTCTGTCGCTGTCGCATTGGCCGCCACGACCTCCCTCGCATATATATTTCATCAGCCCCTTTGCACGCAGAGCAGTGTTTACTTAGAATTTCCATAGTTTGTAATTGCTGCCATTTAACTTGTGCACAAACAAAACTTGCATCGGCTCACCCATTTTTCTCGATTGTCTTTATGTGCGTGTATTACCCGTTACGCACGAGGATGAACCGTTGTACACGTGCGCACTGCGTGTACTGTCCGTTAAGCTCGACTACGGGTACACTCGACTTCAATATCTTTCGAGTTGCGACTGCGAAATACTCAAGACAAAGCCTTCTGCACTTTCCAGATAAAGCGCTCTGGGCTCATAACCTGTTAGGCGAGTAAATTAACTGCGAATTAGTTGAGAAAAACTGAGAATTTATTGCCGGGCGGAATCAATACGTGTTACATGCGTTATATCACGAAATCGAGAGAGCGAGCAACGCAGTGCTCGTAATTGCTGAACTGTATAGTCTCTGGAGTCGTTGATTATGGATTCTAGGTCTTACGCGTATACATGTTGGGGAGACTAGGGCTGGTTGTTACACGGGTAGGTTGTTACAGTGCCAACGGTAGCTAAACCGAAAACGCTATAGTAACGTTAGAAAGAGATAAATGATCACGCTATAGTGATTATTTATTAAATTTAAATCCCGATTAGTTACTGAATCTAGCAAGCCTAAATTTATTTATAAGAACAACATAATCAAAGAGTTGAGACACTTTATAGAAAAAATGTCACAACCAGCCCCGGTCTCCCCTATGTACCTATATGTATACGGTGTACTTTTCAACAAATCATTATAATGCTTATATTCTTTTATAATGTAATATAAAAAAATATTCTTTTTTGTTATTATAACAAAGAAATCGTCACCATTCAATCATATAATGGTACTAAGCCTTTTCCTTTTATTAGAGCAAATAAATTGCCGTCACTTTATTATTAAATAATTAATGTTTTTGTTTTAAAATTCAAAAAATAAAGCGATTTAATCCACTGGCTGAGGTAATATTTTTCGCAATAAATTCTTTACAGTTTTTAAATAATTAAATCGCGTCGATTTAATTTCGGGGAGGGAAGAATATTAATGTTCCAACGATAGCTGTGTTTCAGGTCCGACAAATAATCGGCGCGCAGTTTATAAATTGGAATATATATAATATGTATATTATACATTGTAATTCGATATTTTTGTAACTATTACTTTCTTTATTTGCGCAACACGTACCGCGCCTGACTCGTATTCGCAGTTTATTAATTTGTTGACATTTTCACGAGTCTAATGACATATTTAAATTACATAAGCATTTATAATTTATGTTATTATTTTTGTTGTTATTTTATGTTATTGTTTTAAGCACAAAATTATGGAAAATTGAGAAATATGTTTACAGTAACATGATAGTTTAAAGTTTATAAGACCATAACGCACGAGGTTTTAAAATGGGTGTTACATTACATAAAGAAAAATATTCTTCAATTCACTCAAATCAGTTGTTAATTAAAATTTTTTCGATTAAACTCGAAACGTTTATTGTTGTCGACTAATAATTGGCAATGATTACAAAACGCGACGTTTCGACCCTTGGATCGGGCTCTTTTCAAGCATGTAGCTGACAATCAATACAAAACAAAATTAATTTGGTCGAAGAGATACAATTTTAATACTAATTTAATAAATTATGAAAAACGATACCTGTTAATTTATGTCACAAAACCACACGTCCGTGTCTTTAAAAATTTTACCCGAAATAGTCATGGAGACAAGTCACTATATAAGAACAATGGTCAAGTCAATGCAAATGAACCAAAAAAGTGTTACAAGTAAAACTCGTGTGTTCTGAAACCTATACTTTACGTGTGTAAGTTGGTGACAAACGAGAATGAGTACGGCGTGACGATTGTGCGTCCCGTGATGCAACGCTGTTGCTCAGATATACGGAGCAATACATCATCGAAGGAGCGCCGACAACAAGCGTGTTCTCTTGTCGGAGTTTCAAGACACAATGATCGTTTCCACGGTTTTAACAAATACATTAGGTTGTTATTGTACATGCGATGCTCACGTGATGCTTATAGCGATGAAATGACTTTATCATATATAGGGTTCAAACTTTCCGCATTTTTTTTCAAATTGGTCGTATTGGGGTGTTTTTTAATTAAAAACATTTCTGCAATCTCTCTCTTTTTCGTATTTTTTCCCTATGGATGATATCAGTTTCAGACCATTTGAAATTATGGCCTAACCCTTATAAAAATGTGCCCTTCATTGCCATTAAAAAATGCCATTGAATTCCCATTGTTCCAGACGCAATGGAAATGAAGGCATTTTTGCCAAAGATAAAAAGTTCCACACAAAATCCCATTGGTATTGCTATTGGTATTATTGCCACTGGTTTTGCCGTTGGTATTGCCATTGGTATTGCCATTAGTATTGCCATTGGTATTAACATTGGCAATACCAATGGGATTTTGTGTGGAAATTTTTATCTTTGGCAAAAATGCCTTTATTTCCATTGCGTCTGAAACAATAAGAATTCAATGGCATTTTAATAAATGGTATCATTTTGTCTTTAATATAAATGCCTTTATTTCCCATTGCCTTTGGTTCAACGGACAAACTAATAGGAGCTCTTGCCTTAGGCGATTAGCGCCTGAAAATATGCCTCGGTGTCCCGTAGGGGGTCTCATACATATACCAGTCCGTGCCGAACCTTGAATTTGAGAAAATGCATGAACGATGCGACGCCTAGCGCCGTCGATGCGAACTGCCGGTAATACAGTTACCGCGCGGGCGTGATGATGATGCATGTACCACTAGTGGCGCGAACCGCCACATTTATCATTGACGAATTTCCATTACAATTCACACTGAACAAATTGGCTAAAGGTAGAAAAATTCCATACAAATTTTATCCTTCATGAGTCATTGGCAGTTTCCATTACGCCTGTATGGAAAAAGTTGTCATTCGAATCTTGCCATTGTGTTTCCATTTATCTTATTGCCACTCAATATTTTCCATTAACTTTTTCATATAATTCGCATTGCAAGTTCCATACACAAGTTTTAACCTTCATAAGCCATTAGCAGTTTCTATTACGCCTGTATGGAAAAAGTTGTCATTCGAATCTTGCCATTGCGTTTCCATTCATCTTATTGCCACTCAATATTTTCCATTAACTTTTCCATATAATTCGCATTGCAACTGTGTAGGGCAACCATACATTCCCACTGACCGCCATTGAGCACTCAAGGACACATTTTCATAATTACACGGTGTTTGCTAACAACGGAGTGATTGCTGTCATGTTTTTTAATGTCTTTTTGGTGTTCATTAACTCGTGTCATTAATTGACGTTTAGTTTGCCCTATATATGTTGCATCACAATCGCCGCAATCTATCTTGTATATTAACTCATTGTGAAAAGAATAACATATTATTACAGCATATACAAACTTTAATGTCAAACTTCAATTTATTGTATCTTCTAAACTAATACCCCTCACTTTTTTCTTGCGTAGAATTACTCAGAAAGACCTCCCCTACAATATATTTAAGTAGCGATAAAATCGGTGAAATGTAACCTTTTATGCATATTTACCGGTTAAAATAATGAAAGTAAAATTAGACGTGACCAAAGGATTTTCGTACTTTGGAGTTCACGCGATCGGTACGCGCGACGACATCAGTGAACTAGGTATCCCTGTCGCGATAAATCGATTTCAATCGAAAATCATCTGATGACGACTGTCTCTCTCACACACTTGGTGTCACTATGTTACAGGCAATGTCCGACAGCACGCGTTGACCAGCATCGTTGAGCGAAGCTACTGAGAGATACACTCGTCACACATTCGTTTGTTCACACGCAAATTTACTACTGCTCTAACATGTCGGACCTTGCCAAGCCCTGATCGTCCGATCAGCAATGTGTGCCGATTCTCTTCGCTAAGTATACTTCTTTCTTTCGGACGTGAACGGTCTCTGCTTTTCTCAACAAAAAGAACACACAAATCAGATCCATGAGACGGGGCGGGAAAATCACAAACTTTGATGTAAACGCGCGAGTTATGTCAGTGCTGATCGATGATTCGAATCAAAGATTCACGATCACAGAAGGTTAGATATAAACTAGGAATAATGTAAAAAGTACAGGATTTGCAGTATATATCTAGATTTCTATAATAAAATTGATCAAGAATTTCTAATCTAATAAATATTTTGTTTGTATTCGACTTTTACGCATCAAAAACAGAACCAATTTATAAATATTTATACGCGATGATTTTTCCTATAAAGAGTTGATAATGGTGTTTGTATCAATGGTGTTTGGTGCGCTCATATGCAACAGTTAAATTTCTCTAATATTTAACAAGTATATTTCATGATTTATTTTATTAAGTGTACGGTTTAATTGCTTCATGCTCAAAAACAAAAAGAATCAAGGAACCGCTTATTATAAAACATATTCGTGGAGATGTGTATGTCCGCATTAATAAATAAGATAGTACAGTATTTTTTATTTTATTAATCTAAATAATTAAATAATATTTTTTCATAATTTTTTAAAACACGGCATATTTCTATTAAATTTTTAAAGGAAATTTGTCTACTAATATCCATGTAATGTTAAGTAAATTTTTAACACTTAACCTGTTATTGAATTTGTGTCATTTTCCAAAAACTGGCAGTATTTTATATGTTGAATAGGAAGGCAAGAATTATTGAAATCTTTAGAATTTTTACATTTCTTAACATTTTTCAATGAAATTTGAAACATATTTATTACGGCGTCTGCTTAAAGGTTTTCAGTTTTAATTAATATTTGTAAATTATATAACACACAATAAAATAAATTTTATCTTATTCTTGAAATATATATTATACAAAGAAGTGTGATCAACGGTATTGTTGTGATTTGATATTGTTTTATTGTATCGTTATTTCAGCATCAATCGAAAACATATAATTCATACCTCTGTGAAGTGGAATGTTATAAAATTTACCTAATAAGCAAGAAACATCAAGAAACATTTCAACGTTGCTGCAATGTTGTAACATTAATGCAATGTAGTTGAAATGTTTTTTTATGTTTCTTGCTTACTGGGCACAAATAAAGCTGGTCAATTTTTACTTCTTTGATTTAGCGCATTCTTAGCACTGTCTTGGAAAATGGCTTTCGATGAAATTGACCGTATCTTCGCTATTTTACAGTTGATCAAAAGATAATATTGCCACAACTTCCATAAAACGTTTGATTTCTGCAGTCAAAGTTCACAAATCCTATATATCTGACTATTACTTCTTACATAGAATAAATAGAAATACCAAATAAGTTCTATTTTTTTTTATTTGGTGTTCCCTTCACTTAATCTACTATCGTTGTGAGTGCGTGCCATGTGCGAGCGACTTTGCAATATTTAAGTATTATTAATTGTATGAGAATACAATAAAAAATATTATATTTTGACAATAAAATATATTTTACTTGTCTTATCTGCAAATATGCAAAAAAAGATTTATAAACTATAAAAGATATATTTGTTACTTTAATGATTTTTTTGTAAGACACACTCAATTCATAGTGGATTGAGGTTAGCAGATATCAAATATATAAAAAAATTTTTTTCACAATTTTTCTACCCTCTAAACTACCTCTACATGCAAGAGGCAACCTTAAACGTAAAAACGTCGTAATCTAATTTTCTGTTACTTATTCTGATCTAAATTGTAGAAAAAATATTCTAGAACATGCAG
This sequence comes from Temnothorax curvispinosus, assembly GCF_003070985.1. Classification (NCBI taxonomy): domain Eukaryota; kingdom Metazoa; phylum Arthropoda; class Insecta; order Hymenoptera; family Formicidae; genus Temnothorax; species Temnothorax curvispinosus. The sequence continues at coordinate 184,186 of NW_020215404.1, read as the reverse complement.
GTATAGGGTGAATTCGGATAAAATGGCCATAGAGAAAAGATGGCCAACTCATGTTCATTCGATGTTTCATGGCGAGCTAGATTGAAAGAACATAGGTTGGCCATCTTTCCTCTATGGCTATTTTACCCGAGTTTACCCTATTGTAAAAAATTTACGACGCTTACAGATCATTACTACGCTTATAGAAGAAAACATCCCTGTAAAACGTTACAAGTCGAAAATCCAGCTTACATCATTCTCAAATGAGAAAAATTTTACTAGGATATGAAAACCACCCCCAAGCCATCCTGTTGAAGATTAGCCATCCCCAAATCACGTTTTTGAAAAACAATAATAGAATGACTGCTCTAAAAGCCTTAAATAAAGAGTGTTTTTTGGCGTATTATCACTATTAAAAGTAATTTTTCTTGCGGCCCTTTTTTGTACATAATTTTGTTTTTATTTCAAAACGTATACATAAACTAATGATAAACAAAAAAATTTTGTCTAAACTTTATGTTTATTTTTCATTTTTTCGTGATTTTGGCACTTTTTGACAGAGTGTGTAGCTGAAGGGTTGGTATCCTCAAGTTCGGCAATTTCTTTGTATTTAGAATTTACTATCTTATCTACTTTCCTCTTTAAAATGAGACCTAACAAAATCGATGTGTTAATTTTTATGGAAGACAGGTACTTATAATTTTTTAAAGTAAGTGAAACGTATGTGTCTCCCACTGGCCGTTAAAAGGTTAATTGGAAAAATTTTACTGATACCTCCCTTTTTCTCTCCGCCCACTTTATTGGAGGTGAAAGAATAGAATCGAGCTTGAATGATTTAAAACATGCTTCCATTGAAAGAGTATCACTATTTTTCTCCATTTTCATGTTTTTGAGTCGTTTGATTTACGTAAGAAATAACAACCGGATATATAAAATTTGTGAATTTTGACTGTTTGCAGAAGTCAAACAAACTTACGGAGGTTGCGGCAATATTAACTTTTGATCAGCATCACGTAAACGTCGTAAACTATAAAATAGCGAAGTTACAGCCACTTTTATCGAAAGACATGTTCCATAAGAATTGCGCGGAGTTTTTTGCGTTTCATTAAATTTTTCCTAAAATGAAGAAATATCATAAGTATTAATATTTGTTCGATCATTTAAATGGTAAGGAATAGGATGCACAATGTTGTGAAGATCATTGAGCAGAATTACCTATATCTTTAAATTCTTTTTTCTCGTCATTAAGTCAGTACATTCGAATTTTTTGTCTTTTTTATTTTCTCATACGATTAGCTTTATTTTAATAAATGCTTTTTTTTAAATAAGCTTTTTCATAATTACAATTTGAAAAAAGACAGTTTTTTGTAACTTTGCATTTTCGTAACTCTTGATAAAATAAAAAAATTTTTATGATTAAATTATAGTTTATTTATTTTTGAAAAGAAATCATAAAAATCAGTTCAGTTTACTTTCCAAGAAAAATATATGAAAAAGTAAAAAAAATATAATTTTATAGGAAAGTGCTTCTAAAGTTTTGATGTCATAATTTTATCTCTTTCAATTACTTATCTTCCCTTTTTTGCCTATTTTAAATCAAGATTGCAAGTAAGGGAGACCGGGGCTAGTTGTCACACTTTTCAAATACTGATTTAAAAAAATGTTAGCAATATTTTATAATATCGTATACTACTTTATAATGTAGCTACATCGTTTAAGTGTAAAAAAAAATATTAAACTTGTATATATTTATACACAAAAAAGTTATTTAATTTTAAGCAAAATCGTGCAAATGTTACAACTTACCCCATACCCAGGGTTGGTTGTCACATGACTCTGGATTGACATGTTCTTTCATGTAGAGGACACGTACGACAAATAGTTCCTGTTTTAATATTTTATTAAAATTAGTGAGTTTTTGGTAAATTTAACTTAATAATATATTGCAGCATAAATTAAACAAAAAATTAATAATTTTCATAAACTTTGTAATATAATTCTCATAAACTTAGAGTAAATAAAAGAATAATAATTCTCATAAACTTTGAATCCCATCTCATTTGAGACAACTTACCCTGAACGATTATTTTGAACAAAGAAGATTGTATTTATAAACTATGTTGCAATGACGGTTAACTAAATAGAGGAAGAATTATATAAAACTATAATATTTTTTATGACTAAAAAGAAATTACGACTAGTAATTCCAAAAACCAACGAAACAATAAAAATAAAGGTAAAAAAATTTACTCACAACATCCAATTTTTAAAAAGTGCTTGTAAATATCACATGCAATGTTTTTGAAACGAGCTATTTCGTATATCCGACTAACACGATAGGAGCAAACTACGTTATAGAGAAAAATATTCCTCAATCTATTAAGTGAGAATATAAGCTTTGTGACAACTTACCCGTGTGACTTCTAGCCCCGGTCTCCCCTAAAGAGACCAGATCAACAAGTTAAATAAAAATTTAAAACAAATCATTTTAGCTATTTTTTGATTATCTGCTTTTAACTATTTAGACTGCAAAAAAACTACATTTTTTCTTAGACCTTTAGATATAATAAAAAATTATTTTTTTAATTTCTAGTCCGATCATCTTGCAAACTATGAATATTAATAAAATTTTATTCAATGTAGTGGTTTATACATATAAATATTTTGGTTTATACATATAAATATTTTTTAAATATCACAAAATGGACAAATTACCAGACATGTCTAAAATCGGGACATAAGACGTCTTTTCGACGCCTTTTAGGCGTCTTTTAGACGTCTTTTAGCCATCTTTTAGTAAAACTTCTAAAAGATGTCTAAAAGACGTCTTTTAGACGTCTTATGTCTTGCTTTTGGGCAAGTGTGCTGGATGGGTAGGATGTGTTCCAATATATATATATATATATATATTTACTGCTAGGACTAAAAATTTATAGTTTATGTTACGTACACTACACATGAAGGTCACTATTTTATACATTTCTTTCGAAATCAAGCAACTTTTGTTTAAATAAAACATTCTTTAGGGAAATGCGTTATTTCTGAAGTATTTTATTCCATCAGTAAAAATGAGATACCGTGTATAAACGCTAAGATTAATAATTTTTACATGAAAAGTTATCTTTTGACATCTTGAATCAAAATCCAAAAAAATGAAAAAAATTGGCATGTAACACTTGAAAGAGATTACTTGTAAGAACAAAAACTTTTTTTCTTTTGTTTTTAATCTTCTTTGAGCATGATCAACTAGCTGTAAAAATCATATTAATTATCTTTACGAATGATAGAAAAATTGACAAAAAACAAAAAATAAAATTATATATTACTATTGAACAATCCAGTCACCATTGTCGAAAGACATAAAACGTTGAGAATGTCTGCCATCAAAAATTATGCGCATTAACAATTTATATAATGCCTCATATGCGCTACTTTATTTTTTATCACATGCATAAATTTTTGGTTTGTTGAATTTTCCGTAATTGTGTCATCGCGCTGTCTTACATTATTTATTCATGTATTATTGTTTTATATCGAATTGATATCTTTTTATCATTAATAAAATATCGATATGATGTGATAGAATATCAATGTATTAAATATAAAAACAGTTTACAATTTTGACAAAATAAGAGTTTTGAAGAAGAGGTGAAGGAGAGAGAGAGAGAGAGAGGGAGAGGGGGGAGAGAGAGAAAGAGAGAGAGAGAGAGAGAGAGAGAGAGAGAGAGAGAGAGAGAGAGAGAGAGAGAGAGAGAGAGAGAGAGAGAGAGAGAGAGAGAGTAACTTTTTAAGATAAATTGCCAAAATTTGTAACAAAAAAATTTATATTACATTTTCAAAAATTTTTTGGATTTGAAGTAAAATTTTCTGTTCTTTTCAGATTTTTTTACTTTTTACTTTAATTTATTATACGTTTATATTATGTATTTACTATAGTATATGTACGAGCAATAAGTAAAAAAACGTATATAAAATCTAATTAAATATTGTTAAAATTATAATTAAATAATGTTTTGGGAGAAAAATTTATATTTAAAAATTTATATTAAAATGTCTGAATTCTATATGTTTTAATTATTGACATTGCATTAAATATCAATGTTTTATGTCAACATCAGTCAACACTATTTATATTACACATTATAGTATTTATGAAATGGCCACTGCGATTACTTCTAATCTGTACTTTTCTACTATTTTTCATGACTTGTAAGCCATACGTGAATGTATGAAAATGTTTAGTATAATCTATTCTATTAAATAATTTTAAAGCATTAAACTTATTTAACTCTTCTATCAATGCATGGATACCCGGATACCATTTCGAAATAAACGTTGACAATTTTTATATTCTTGTGCGGATTTTATTAAAATATGAAAAACTGAAGTAATGTTTGGAGGCTTATTATTCTAAATATATAAAAACGACAAAAAGGACGGTTTAGTGTTTTATTTCCGTACTATAAAACTGTTGTGCACTAATATCTATTAGGAATCTAATCTTCGTCTTCGTGGTATACATTGTTCAGTATCTGAGTAATAGGCTCTAATAATAACACTAAATATATTTTTTTCTTTTTTTATATTTAATTTAAAATAATAACAATAATTATAATGAATAATATACAAATATTTCTGTTAAAAAATTTTTTATGACTATTGTGTAATACTAGCGTAATATTTCATTACCTTGTAACCTGCACCCGTGATACTACCATGTTGGTAATAATAATATTTTTTGCAGATATTATGAATTAATATAAAATAACACAAAAAATACAGTAAAAACTTTCGTTTAGAAGATCCACTTCCAATGACTTTTAAATTAATTGTTGAAATGTTGTCAAAAGATTATGACTCTGAGTAAAAAATGGATTGTTACTCAGAAAGATAACTTTTATAATATATATTAAGATCAAGGCTGTTGGAGGATCCTTTAAACAGGAGTTTTATCAAACAAAAACATTCAGTTATATGCGAAACACACAGTAATGGACGTATACCTGTTGGTTGTTTATTGAATATTGGCAACACGCATGAGATGTTGAGCATATCAAAACCTGTTTTTTCGACATAAAACAGATATACCTACCAAAATTTTTATTATTCGGAGATTCTTTAAAATTTTTTAAAAAAGAATATTTGAGGTTTAACCTTACGTTATTCGCGTGAAATGTAAAATAATCTTCAGCCTTAGCAATCTACTAAATTTAAAGAGTAAGACTTTTTTATCGATCAAATATTGAACAAATTGTTTCACAATTAAAGAAGAACTTTTGCGTTTATTTCTTTATCTAAAAGATATATAGTATACAGGGTATCCCATTTTAACGACCTCAAATATATCTTGAACGACACATTTCAGAAAAAAACTATGCTCAACTAGGCCCAACATGGGCCCAGAACCCAAATTCTAATAAGATTGTCTATTGGCCTCCTTTAAACCTTGTAACTTTTATCTGAAATATTTTTTTCTAAAATGTGTTGTTCAAGATATACAGTATATATTTGAGGTCGTCATTTAAAATTGGACATTCTGTATAATATTATAAATTTTAAGAAAATAATAAAAATTGAGATATAATGTTGGGAGGTAACATACATACCACGCGAATAATGTAGGGTTAACAGCTGCTATAACAGTGTTTTCATAGAGCCATATATACTAAAATATGCCATGGATACTCAGGTATCATGGTGCATTGATAGAAAGGTGAAATGATGCATTCACAGAAAGGATAATGTATCATAAAATTCAAATAATATATATTAAAAATTTTATTACATTACTTTTTCAGATTTCTTTATTGCATATTATTATTTTTTCTAATAATATGTTATAATTTACCTGTGTTATTATCTGTATAAAAAGTTGCAATGATAGATACAATAGTTACATTAAAAAATTTATGTAACGTTAAATAAGTTAATTTATATGTATGTTATTCAAGTTTAATATAGTGAATAATTTGCGAAAAATTACAAAGATTGAGAGAGTTTTGCTCTCTCTCATTAAAATATTATCTCCGTCCTATCATAGATAGCAATCGAACACGTTAGGAATCTACGCTAATGCAATAAGCTAAGAACTTTTTAGGCCACATGCGCTTAACTTAAATTATTTAGCGCATATCACCTTTTTGTTTGTAGCTTAATTGATTAGATGGATGTTCTCCCGCAATTTAATTTTGCACATATTATGTAGTTTGCATATATTATACATTTTTTTGGCGGCACGTGAATAGGAGTTCTTAAAAGTTCGATTGATTGAATTTGCAATGAAAGGACACTTTTTTTTAGCATTTGATAATATTATATCAAGTTATTTGTTTCGCAACAATAATTTGATTTAAAAGAAAATATTTAAAATATACACGATTGAGTGCGTTGAAATATTCAGTGCACGTCATTTTTATTGTCTTTAAAATATCTTATAAAAGTTTCTTCAATTGAAGTTTATGTATATATTTTTTGCCAATTGTTGTCGATTTGAATATATTATTTTTGGTTAAACATTATTGGCGGAATAAACATTTATTTTTGGTAAAAGTTTCTTATAAATATCTTATAAAATTTCTTTATATGTAGGTAGAACATAATATTACATATATGTGAGACTATAAGAATGAATTCAGGACTTGCAAACAATGAAGTAATAATTTGTTATAGTAATTGGTACACGGTTCAAGAATATAAAGGCAAAATATATAAAACTTGTAAAACATTATTATTAAATATAAAATCCCGTTTAATGACCAAAATGTCAATATTATTTGTTTTACACAATAAAGTGTAAATTTATATTTATATATCTGATTTTGCTTTGTTCTCTATTATTTCTTTGTGCTTTTAGTACAGTCATTTGGTGCTAAAAAAGGCTGCTCGAGGCCGCGCGCAAGTCCGTGCGAAGCCACGGTACTTTTGTCTGCCAAATTGTGTTTGCTACGGAGAGGGTAAAGTGGGTTCACTGTGAGGCGTGATTATATTCGAGATCTTTTCTTTATTCAGATAGCGTGTGTTACGAGTACAACGGTTCATGGAGAACTGCTACAGTGCTACCACCGCTAGTCGGCTACTGATAAAAATAGGAGGAGCGAAAAGAAAGATTCTGATTGGCTGTGAGCATTAATGTGTGTGTGTCTGTGTTTGTGTGTGTATGGCGGTCGGTGTATCAAAAATACAATAAATTCCTCCCCCTCATAATGAAAACCTCGTTAACATTTACTCGGAGAATATCTTTCAAGAAAGCGATGTTTCCGCGTTGATCTCCGAGGAAGAATCGGGGGGGTGCGGCGGTTCTATTCTGCACTGCGTTGCCTTCAGGTGTTGCTGCTGCCCGTGGAGGAGTTCCTGGAGCCGTAGACGGAGTCGGAGTCCTTTGGCGTGACAATGGGGAAGCAAGTGCTTCCACATTCCTCGGTTTCAGGGGTGCGCAAGCTTTTGGAGGATCCGGGTAAAATTGCACGTGACGGCTTTTCTCTTCGTTGTTCACCACAGGTAATGGAAGATCAGATTGCTTTGCCGTCGGGTTTTCTGAATATCCCCGAATCTGGTCCACATGGCGCTTGAACCGCTTGTCTCCATATTCAATTTCATAGTGGAGTTCTCCTAAACGAGCTACGATGGTTCCTCGAACCCATTTGTCCATCCTGGGATTTCCCGAAAGATAATACACAATTTGAGTTGGTTTAAATGACCGGAATGTTGGAATGTATTGTGCATTCCATTTTTGAGTAATTCTCGTAAAGACGTCGTCAGGACGCACCAGATCCAAACGTGTTCGCAATGTTCGACCCAGGAAGAGCTGCGATGGTGATTGTCCCGTAGTCGAATGCGGTGCAATACGATAGTGACGGAGAAACTTGTTCAGGTCTGCTTGCAGCGTGTTTCGGGAAGTTCCCATGGTACGAAGTCTTTAACAGTCTGCACACTTCGTTCGGCTTGCCCATTGGTGGATGGATGATAAGGCGCCGTTAGTTTGTGATACTTGACGCCGCTTGTTTCTAGAAACAATTTAAATTCAGCTGATGTAAATTGCGTTCCGTTGTCTAATATCATGATAGTAGGAACCGTAGGCTGTGAATAAGTTATCAAGTATGGCGATAGTTGCCGCTGTTGTTATCGAATTGGTAATCTTGACTTTAAGCCATTTGCTGAATGCATCGGAAACAATCAGTAGCATCATCCCAGCGACGGGGCCCGCGTAATCAATGTGGATGCGTTCCCGGGGACCTTTGGGGTAGTCCCAATGATGCTGGCAAAACTTAGAAGGAGCATGTGCATGTCTAGCACATTCAGCACACGATTTGGCAGTCTGCTCAATTTCCGAGTCGATACCTGGCCAATAAACAAATGAACGTGCTATCCCTTTCATTTTCACGATACCTAAATGTGCTACGTGTAGATCGTTGAGTATTGCTTTTCGTAGCGAGGATGGTATAACGACGCGATGCTCGAACATCAGGCAGTTGGCGGCCAGTCTGTAGGCGGATTCTGGAGCTCGATACCCTACGCGCTCAAGGCTTTGTCCTGCTTTCAATAGCTTAACGATTTTTCCTAATTCAGGATCTTTTCTTGTTTCTTGAGCAATTCGTTTTGCATCGATTGGCAGTTGCTCGATTTGATTCAAAGCGAAGTCATCGAATCCATCTCCTTCAATCTCTTCTCTCCTTTGCAGCGACGAAGAAGATTGAATAGCGTTAATCGTCGAGGGTAGTGAGGCTCTTGAACAATAGTCGGTATGGGCGCTACTACTTTTATTCAGAGCGGTATTCTACCTTATATCTAACTTAGTCTGCTACTGGTGCGTGAGTAGGAGTTGGCCCAAGGTTTGTGAATTGCAAAGGAGGCTAGAAATGTAGGCGACACTTTCCAATATATGTTTAGAACGTTATATTTACAGACTATTTACAAGTGTTTGCGTGTAAGTGTTTTTTGGCTAATTTGACTTGTATTCTGTCTCTGCCATAATCTGTACCGCGACAAGGGACGCCAGGATTGGGTGGTCACGCGTAGGTTGGTCGTGTGTAGCAGTCCGTGTGTGACCTGAAACAAAGAGCTGGGCGACCAAGCGCCATAGGTTGGCTGGCGTCTCGCGCCTGTGCCAGGCGACCAAGCGCCGTAAGGATCGGCAAGCGTCTTGCGCTGTAGCCGGGCGACTCGCGCCGTGAGATTTCGGCAAGCGTCTTGCGCTGTAGCCGGGCGACTCGCGCCGTGTGATTTCGGCAAGCGTCTTGCGTTGTAGCCGGGCGACTCGCGCCGAGGAAGCGGCTAGCGCTGTAGGCGACCGGCACCGAGAAAGCGACTCGCGCTGTAAAGGCGACCGGCGCCGAGGAAGCGACTCGCGCTGTAAAGGCGATCGGCGCCGAGGAAGCGACTCGCGCTGTAAAGGCGACCGGCGCCATGAGCAGGCGTCTTGCGCCGGGCGAGCGGCTAGCGCTTGGGTAGGCTTCAGCGTCCGGGCGCTCTGTGCCTTAGGCGACTTGCGCCGGGAAGAATTGCTCGAGCCCGTAGGGGGTCTCCCTTTTACTCATCGGTGCAGAAATTAGGACTCGCGAAGCTGCCCCGGCGATGCGACGCCTGTCGGCGTTGCTGCGAACTGCCGGTATTGCAGGCATCGCGCAGGGATGTATCGTTGGTGGCGTGAACCGCCACAGTCGGCATTAGTTTTCTTCTTCGTAGGTCTGAAAATCACATCGAAGTCAAAGTGAGCGAAATAGTCTGCATAATTAGCCATTCTGCTGATACATAGAACTGGTAGCGATTTCTCTGGGTGAAGGATTTGAGTCAAGGGCTTGCGATCCGTAATCAAGGTCCAATGACGAGCATAGAGATAGAAGAAGAACTTTTGCACTGCCCAAACGATGGCAAGCGCTTTCTTGTCAATCTGAGGGTACTTCTGTTCCGTAGCAGTCATGGTGCGGCTCGCGTATGTTATCGGCCGCTCTTGTCCGTTGCTTAAACGATGAGAAAGCACGGTACCCAGGCCCGTTTTGCTGGCGTCGGTGGCCAAAAGCAGAGGGAATGACGGGTCATATGGCATAAAAACTTGATATCAATGCTTTCTTAATATCTTGGTATGCTTCTTCTGCGGCAGGTGTCCATTTGAAATGCTCTTGATGAAGCATATTTCGAAGAAGTCGGTCTTTCGTCGAAAGATCCGGAATAAATGCGCTGTAATATGTGGCTTTCCCCAGAAATAATTGGAGTTCCTCTGGGGTTGAGGGTTTTAATACGTCTCGGATAGCTTTTATATGTTTGTCGGATTTATGAATGCCCTGAGCGTTAATCCTGTGACCCAAAAATTCCACGGAAGGAGTTGCGAAGACACATTTCGCCCGATTGAGTCGTAAACCATAAGAGCGTATTCTCTCCAGCGTTTGTTCCAAGGCTACCATTAGATCTACAAAGTTGTTGGCATAAACTACGACGTCATCGAAAAAATTACATACTTGAGAGAGACCCAGTAGGACAGACTACATGCGTCGTTGCCAAATAACTGGAATATTTGCAGCTCCGTAGACTGCGCATGTAGGTCGGATTAAGCCGTGAGTTAGCGTATTAAGCGTGAGCGCGTGACTGAACTCTTCAATTGACAGGTAGATGTGTGTAAGCATCTGTAATATCAAGATGACAAAAGATTTTTGCGCTTTTCATGTCATTAAATATTTGCTCAGCCTTAGGAATCGGGTGTTCATCTACGATGATGCGCGGATTGAGTGTCGGTTTATAATTGCCCGTAATACGTAACTTGCCGTTTTTCTTAGTCACGACGTGAGAGGTGGACGCCCATTCGGAGTATTCGACTTTTTTGTAGAAACCTGATGATATCTTCGCATCGATTTCTTTTGCGTAAGCATCCCGAAGTGCAAATGGTATCTCTCGCGCTTTGACGAAGACTGGCGTGGCCTCCGGCTTTAGGTGCAAAAAACAAAATGGTTTAAAAGTGCGCAACGTTTTTTTACTTACGATACCGCAAGGTGCTCCAAAGTCCAATTCCATTTTTAAATTGTGGCCATCGATTAAAACATTGATTATCCGCTTTTGTGCTACGCGATACCATTGACCTTATGGTGGAGCCGATACCATTGACCTTATTGAAATATTGGACTGAGTCGACGTGTTCCGCTGGTACGAGTGCGTCGGAGACTTGATCGGTTTTTTTATTATTCCTTGATCGACACACTTTAGTGATATGTCCCTTAATACCACAGCTGTGACATTCGGCGTCACGGAATTGGCATTAACTTCGTGCGTGGTCCCTTCCACATCCTTAACAAGAGCGGTCCTGTTTCTTTTGTGACGAGTCCTGCTTATGCTGCTGATGCTGACGGTTACGCGATAATGATCTCTAACGCCGTTGTTTATCGTTATTCTTTTTCTTTGGCTGAGAGTACCCTAATTTATGGCACCATTCGAAGTGACAAAATTCGTCAATATTAAATGACGGTGGCTTTGATTGAGCCGTGGCACCGGCTGTGGCACTTGTTGCCGATTCGCGCAGCTTCTCAAATAGCCTATGCGAAAACATTCGTTAGCGATGATAGAGCTTCGGTTGATAACGATATTTTTGTTTGTTCGTAGCTATCACCGATTATAACCCTTTACTTTTGACACCACTGTTGTGTTTGCTACGGAGAGGGTAAAGTGGGTTTACTGTGAAGCGTGATTATATTCGAGATCTTTCCTTTATTCAGAGAGCGTGTGTTACGAGTACAACGGTTCATGGAGAACTGCTACAGTGCTACCACCGCTAGTCGGCTACTGATAAAAATAGGAGGAGCGAAAAGAAAGGCTCTGATTGGCTGTGAGCGTTAATGTGTGTGTGTCTGTGTTTGTGTATGGCGGTCGGTTAAAAAATACAATACAAATCTTAAAGAATTAAAATATGTAATAGGGGTAGAAAAGACCGGAGAAAAAAATTGTTTTTTTAGTTTTTGATGCCAATGTGTTCAGAATGTTCTAAAACGTCGAAAAATCGCCTTAAAAAAAATGTTCGCATGTGTGTGTGTACGTTTTTTACTGAAATTTCTACAACTCAAGAACTAATCAACCAAATCTTAAAGTATTATGTATGAAATAGAGGTAGGAAAAACTGAAGAATATAATAGAATTAGAAAAATTGTTAATAATAAAAGAGTTACCGATTTTTGTAGAAAAAAATTTGCGTGATTGCTCTAATTTTGCAAATTTTATTGATAGAGCATTATTAAAGGTAAGTTGGTATTGAATTTGGCGAATATCGGTGAAGAGCTTACCGATTTTTGACTAAAAAGTGTATAAATTATACATGTAATTTTATATAGAGTATCATTAAAGAAAGGTTGTTTTGAATTTGGTGAGGATCGGTGAGGGATTACCGATTTCTGCTTAAAAAATGGACAAGTTATTTGATGCATAAAGTATTATTTACGGAAGGTTGTTATTGAATTTGGTGAGGATCAGTGAAGGGGGACCGATTTATGCTTAAAAAGTGTATAAGTTATACATTTAACTTTATATAGACTATCATTAAACGAAGGTTGGGTTTGAATTTGACGATCATCAATAAAAATTCTTTTTTTATAAAATTTTGAATTTTTTAAGAAATGTCCGTAGTTACTCTAACTTCCGGCAATTTTGAGATATCGAGCTATTTATAATTCTGTTATATTCTTCAATCTTTTTTATCCCTATTTCGTATGTAATTTTTTAAGATCTGTCGATTAGACCCAGCTTTATACACGATCAAAGGTCCATATGCAAAATCCATATATGGACCATGTAGCCTGAACTCCTAAGTTAATATCGATTTGACATTGCATGGATTGTATCCAATAAAACCCCACTTGTGCTACTAAGTTGATCCTCTATCAATTCATAAAGAGGTTAAATTTAAAATTTTAAAAACGTGCAAATTAGAAACTTGCACATTGCTTCATCATCATTACAGATCGCTACAATCGCTCCTTTTTTATTTTGCTCATAAAGCTTCCTCTATGAGGAAGCCAAACTAATAAATACTAACAATTATGCAAATAAAATACAAGCTTCCTCATAAGAGAAACTTTGTGAGCAAAATATATATATAGCGAAATATATATATACTAGAACATTACAAGCGCGCGCCATTTAGCTTTTTTTTTTATATCATTACACAAAACAACATTTGCAACGCTATTGCTTTTTAATAATAACACATTAAGAAAAATTTAACGGTATATACATAACAACATGACTTTCAAATGACTTTGTACAGAAAAATCTTTATTTTAATTAATTTCATGTTTTTTGCAACGATATAAATACACTTTGAATAATTAATTAAAAACATATAAAAATTAGATATGAATTTTCCGTAACATCTATTAATGCTCGTATAATGGTCTCTTATCTCTTTGATTACGAAAGTGAATTCTTAACTCTCCGGCCCCGCCTGTCTCTCTCTCTCTCTCTCTCTCGTTCTTTGTTTCTTTCTTTTTCTTTCTCTCTGTCTCTCTCGATTTTTATTCTTTTTCTTTTAGTTGTCATCTTTTTAACTTTGTCACATCCAATCATGGAGAACGAAGAAATTACGAACACATACGCTCTCACCATCTTCATCGTCGACGAATTACGCACAATATAAGTTTAATTATTATTTTAAGCTTATCTCTCTTCCTCTCCCTCTCTCTCTCTCTCTCTCTCTCTCTCTCTCTCTCTTTCTTTCCCTCTCTTTTTCTGTCTCCTGCTTTACCTCTTGTCCGTCATCTTTAACTTTATCATCACATCTAAACGCGGAGAAAAATCATTACGAAGAAACATGTTATCACCAACTTAGGGCCAGTTCCATGGCACAAACGTCGGTTAACTCTTAACCTTAGGTTAACTCACTCTTCGTCTCTTTCTAAGGGGGACGTTAGAAAGAAACAAAGGATAAGTTAACCTGAGGTTAAGAGTTAACCGACGTTTGTGGAACTGGCTCTTAATTGTCGACAAGATACACACAATATAAGTTTAATTATTATTTTAAGGCTTACCTGCCTCTCTTTCTATTTTTCTCTCTTTTTCTCTGTCTTTTGCTGTCTTTTTCTTTTTCTCTTCTTCATTATCTTTAATTATATATGCAATATCTAATCGCAAAGAATAGCAAAATCACGAACAAACACGCTATCATGCATCATCTTCATCGTAGACAAGTTGCACACAATATAAGTTTATTATTTTAAGGCTTACCTTCCTCTCATTTTCTCTCTCTCACCCCCTCTCTCTTCCCCTCTCTCTACCCCCCTCTTTCTCTCTTTCTCTCTGTTTTCTTTTTTTTTTCTTTGTCTCTCTCAATTCTTCTTTTTTTCCTTTCGTTTGTATCTTTATCTTTGTCATATCTAATCACGGAGAACAAAAAAAAATTACGAACCCATACGCTATCACTTGTGTCATCTTCGACGAGTTACGCACAATATATGTTTAATTATTATTTTAATTCTCTCTTTCTCTCTCTCCCTCTTTCTCTTTTTCTCTCTTTATCTCTCTCTTTCTCTGTCTCCTTCTTTTCCTCTTGTTCATCATCTTTAACTTTGTAATATCTAATCAGAAAGAGTAAAAAATTACGAACAAACACGCTATCATCATCTTCATCGTAAACGAGTTATGCACAATATAAGTTTAATTATTATTTTAAGGCTTACTCGTCTCTTCCTTCTCCCTCTCTCTTTTCCTCTCTCCCCCTCTTTCTCTTTTTCTCTCTTTATCTCGCTCTTTCTCTGTCTTCTTCTTTTCCTCTTGTTCATCATCTTTACCTTTGTAATATCTAATCAGAAAGAGTAAAAAATTACGAACAAATACGCTATCATCATCTTCATCGTAAACGAGTTATGCACAATATAAGTTAAATTATTATTTTAAGGCTTACCTCTTTCTTTTTATCTCTCACTTTTTCTCCCTGTCTTCTCTTTTTTCTCTGCCTTTTTGACTCTTTTCAATCCAAACACATGATAATCAGAGGGAGCAAGGTCAGGGCTATATGAGGGATGATTTAAGATCTGAAATCCTAGGCACCTAGCATTCTAGGCATCCACCGTGCACACAACTTGTGATACTTGAGAATCTCCGTGACAATAGTACGAGATACGTTCTCTAAGAATGTATTTACCCTGCGCGGGAGTTTTAAATGCCTGGGGTATTTGTCTCGTGAAATATGAAATTTCAATTTTTGCTCTGTTACTTTTTAAAACATTTTTATTCATTTTTCTTTTCTTTTTTCTCTTCTATAAAATATGTACTGTGAAATATGAGAGAGAGAATAATATTATACCATAATTAATATAATGTAATATACTAATTAGTTTTTATATATCCTTTAACTTTCTTCAACGTGCTAATATGTAATTTATAATAATATCGAAAAAGGATAGTACATTGACTTTGCAAAAATTTAAAATTAGTAGCATCTATTTTTAATTCTTTTTTTTTAATATTTACAATTGTACATAAAATTATAATCAATTATAAGTATTACCATATACATTTTATAAAACTATTGTAAAGTTCATAAATTTAATTACCTATGCATCTAACTTTAATATATTTATATTTAAAGATATTAAAAATTACCTCTTTTATTAATTTCTACCGCTACTGCAAGTTTTACCTTTTACACTTAATCATCCATTAGACCTTCATATAAAATGTATTTGTGCCTTACTTTTATCTCTTTTCCTTAATATTATCAGGAATTACCCATTATAATGTTTCTATACAAATTGTAGTACTGGTCAGTGATTAATTTCACATGGAATATTCAGTTCAGTACTTGAGTATTAATATTAAAATACTGGCCAGTGATTTATTACACATGGAATTCTTGGTTCAGTACTTCAGTACTAACATTGAAATACTTATCAGTAATTCAACATAAGTATTTATTACACAAGTATTTTTCACCTAGTATTAAATGCTTTCTCATCAGAAATTTAATACTAGGTATTCAATACTCGTCCTGTATTAAATACTACTTTCATAAATTACTGACCAGTAATAAAATACTATGCAATACTTGGATCACAGTGATTCAAGTACTAATAAATACTTAATTTTAGTATTATTAATACACAAAATAAGTATTTATTACTAACCAGCTAGTAATACTTTTTTGTAAGGGTATATCTTGTTCTTTTCGAAGACAATCAATACTGTAATGCAGATGAATAATATAATATCCATAATGTAGTACATTAAAGTAATTAGCAATACATATGTATACATATCGTAAAGAACCATATACTAATTTGTCTATAAATACAATAACAAACTTATTTACTTTATAAAATAATTTTCAATAAAAATTTGGCACAAGTAAGGCTCACACAGAAGAATACAGAACGTAAACTGTATAATTTAAGCAGTAAGCGGATCAGTCAATTCTTTCATCTTTTGTCCATGTTTATTTACTCTCCTATTCTCTTCCTCTTTCCTTCTTTCTTTTGACCTTTTTTTTCCTTCCTTTTTTCGTTATTTCACTTTTTTCTTTTTTTAATCCAAATACTTTAAATCTCATATTATGTCGTAGATCCATCTATGTATAAGATATAATCTTATACAGTATCGTAAAACATTTGTATATGTTGTACACAAAACATGTCATAAGCAATGTTAACAGGTGGGAAACAAATACTTCTCACCGAAAATAAAATATAGGGTAGACCGGGGCACGTTGTCACACATTTTTAAAAATATTTTTTGTATTTTTTACATTCAATATTTAAGAGTACTTTGATATGCCAAAATTTCGAGTAAACCCTCAGCTTCAATCGGACATCGAATTTTGTGTGATTGTTACTCTACAGTTGTTACATAACAATAAATAACGACAAGTCGCTTGTGACAACGTGCCCCGGTCACGTAATTGCATGCAAAATGTAATTCAAACTGTATACAACGTAAATATCAATATATTATAGTGCGCTGCAATGTAAAAAAGTAAAATCCTTCACAGAAACATTTATTTTATTTCAAAAAAGTACAAAAAGCACGAAGTTTTCGTCTTAATCTAAATAGGCAAGAATTCCACTTGAATGCGCAACTTATTGATAAACATTTTTTCTTTTATAATCATGTCAATGATTAAACATAAAATATTTTTATTCGTTATCGTCATCCGAAGATTCGCAATAGATTCCCATCAAATTCATGACAACGTGCCTCGAGGGCATTTTTTTACTTCAAACAGCCTCATGTCCGACACGTTTGAGATATTCGTAAGGTTAGGTACTGCACGCGGTAGGTAAAAGTACATACTTTAAGATAATATAAAGGTCTATTCTGAAAAAAACATAAGCTTCATGTCCAGTACGTTGAATATTAGACAATAAAATTTTACTTATGGTCGCAAAAAACTTTCAAGTTGATTTTACGTCAACACGGCTGGCGCAATCTCAAGACTGTAAACACACCAAAGATGGGCATACACTAACACGTTTTGGGAATGACGGGTGCTGCCCTCCGGTTATTAGTTTTTTAAATAAAGCCAAAGTGACAACGTGCTCCGCGTGACAACGTGCCCCAGTCTACCCTAACACAAAGTATTATTCTTAAAAAATTAAGAATAATAAAAATTATAAAAAAAGTAAAAACGTTTTATAAAACTTATCTGGAAAATAATCTTGAATACATTCAAAAGGAAAAGAGAAATATTTGTTGACGTAACAGTAAATGCTAAAATATTTAAATGTTTAAATGCTTGAATACAATGCATGAAAAATGTAACGTTATATAACAACTTGACTTTTAAATGACTTTATACAAACAAATCTTTTTATTTAAATTGATTTTATGTCTCGCAAAGATATAAATACATTTTTAATAATTAATTTAAAGTCTCGAAAAATAAATTTAATAATTAATTGAAAGCTTCAAAAAATAAAAGAGAGAAACTATACATATAACTCATTATATACAAAATTTTTAATATGCCTATTATCTCTTTGATTACAAAGGTAAATTCTCAACTTCTCTCTCTCTCTCTCTCTTTTTCTTTCTCTCTCTCTCTCTCTCTCTCTCCCCCTCTCTCCCCTTCTCTTCCCCTCTCTTTGTCTGTCTTCTACTTTTTCCCTCTCTTTTGTTCGTCATCTTTAACTTTGTCAAACACATCTAATCACGGAGAAAAAAATTATGAAGAAACACGCTATCACAATATTAATCGTCGACGAGTTACGCATAATATAAGTTTAATTATTATTTGAAGGCTTACCTCTTTCTCTCTTTCTCTTTTTCTGTTTCCTTCTTTTTCTTTTTCTCTCCTTATCTTTCTCTTTCTCCGTCTACTTATTCTCCTCTTGTTCATAATTTTTAATATCATTTTGTAATATCACACGCTATCATCATCTTCATCGTAGATGAATTATGCATAATATAAGTCTAATATTATTTTAAGGCTTGCTTCTCTCTCCCCCCTCTCTCTCTCTCTCTTTCTTCTTCTTCTTCTTTTCCTTTCTCTCTGTCCCTCTCGACTCTTCTTCTTTTTCTCTTATTTGTCATCTTCAACTTTCTCTCTCTCTCTCTCTCTCCCTCTCTCTCCCTCTCTCTCTCTCTCTCTCTCTCTCTCTTAAAATTATTGTTTATGTATGCTAGTTCTTACAGATATTTTTATGTCGTTATCTTGCCATTTTGTATCTTTGCCCTTCAGCCTATGCTTGAGTATATTAAATATATATATCAAGTCAAGTCTATCTTTCTTCTTCTTCTTCTTCTTTTTTTCCTTTTTCTCTGTCCCTCTCGACTTTTCTTCTTTTTCTCTTATTTGTCAACTTCAACTTTGTTATATCTAATTACAGAGAACAAAAAAATTACTAACACACACAATTACTAACACAATCACTATCACCATCTTTATCGTCGACGATTTACGCACAATATAAGTTTAATTATTTTTTTAAAACTTACTTTTTCTCTTTTTCTCCATCTTTCTCTCTTTTTTTCTTTGTCTCCTTCTTTTTCTCTTGTTCATCATCTTTAACTTTGTAATATCTAATCACAAAGAATGAAAAAATTACGAACGAACGCTCTATCATCATCTTCATATCGTAGACGTGTTACGTACAATATAAGTTCAATTATTTATTATTTTAAGGCTTATCTGCCTCTTTTTCTTTTTTCTCTTTCTTTCTGTTTTCTTCTTTTTTTCTTGTTCATCATTTTCAACTTTGCGATATCTAATCATGAAGAATAAAAAAATTACGAATGAACACGATATCATCATCTCCATCGTAGACGAGTTACGCACAATATAAGTTTAACTTCTTATTTTTATTATTATTTTTATTTTTATTTTTATTTTTATTTTAAGGCTTACCTGCCTCTCTTTCTCCCTCTTTTTTTCTTTCTTTTTTTCTCTGTCTTTTTCTTTTCCTTTTGTTCATCATTTTTAACTTTGTATAATAATATCTAATCACAAAGAATAAAAAAATTATGAACAAACACGTTATCATCTTCATCGTAAATGAGTTACGCACAATATAAGTTTATATATTAGTTTAAGGCTTACCTCTCACTTTTTCTTCCTGTCTCCATCTCTTTCTTTCTCTTTTTTGACACTGTTTCGAAATCATCGCCAGTGACGATTTGAAATAAGCGCCGTAACGCCGGCTCAGACGTCGCGAGCGCAATCGGGGAGAGCGCGACGGTCAGCGAGCGCGGCAACGGAGAAGCATCGGCCCTTAGCAACCGTTGTTATTCGTCATCTTCATCGAGATTTTGCCTGATCGTTTCGTTCTCGCGTTTTTGAAAATCGACATCTAAAGAAAAGGAGTGAAGCGAGACGGATTGTGTGCGCGTATCGACGAGAAAAAAACGTTTCACGTTAATTGTGCGGTTCGCAACCCGGAGCGAGGAGACTTCATTGAGCGGAAAGCAGAGTTTTTCAACGGAGCCGTGGCAGAGGTCGACAAGGCCGGACGGGACGCTCTGATGCCCCGGCTTTTCCACTTTCGCATCCTGCCTAAATCCTCCCAACCGATACCTGCCTAATCACTCCTAACTGATACGTCTTCGAGACGCCCGAGAGTTCTGACGTCGTAGCTTCCCAGGTAGCAAACACAAGTCATTTTGACGTCAAATTTTGGTCCTTTACTAACCATTCCTGACGTCACTAACTGGCGGCATAATGACGTTAAAATGACGGTCTAATGTTACAGACAATTGACGTCATCGCGGATACGTTATTTTGACGTCATTTTCTGACGTCTTATTGACGGCAAAAATAAGTCCATTGTACAACATACCGGTTTCCAGAAATGTTTTTTATGAAATTAAAATTTTAAAATGTCTACTTGATAAACGTTTATAAAAAAATGTTTTTTTTCTTTATCTAAGAAAAAAAAAGCTTTTTTAACTGTTTCGTTACATGCCATGTGCGTATAGTCGCTCTCAAGGCGGCTACCTATCCTAGTACAGTACCGCGCCCGAGTCGCTTGACTTCGATGATCCAGTGGACAGTGACGATCTTCTCACCCTGATGCTTCCTTATTAACTGTACTTGTCTATAACAGGTACATCTTTAAAGTGTTCAAAAATCTTGTAATGATAATCTTCTTGATAGCTATAACACTGCATGAAATAGTTATCATAAAACTATAATCACACGCAACTACATCCACTTATACCATAAATTCGCCACTTCAATTATAAAGTTGCGAAACAAACATATTGTAGTTAATTTTGTGGTTTTTATTTTATTATTATACAATATTAAGAAGTAAAAATAGTTATATTACAAAAAGACCTTATTTGGACGACTTTAAGACGTCTTTAAAATGACGTCTTTAGATGGTTTAAGAAATGACGTCTTATAAACGTCCATTATTAGTCGCCGATGTCATAGACCAAAAATGACTAAAAATAGACATTATAATGACGTTATGGAATAACGTCAGTATAATGTCATTTTTAAAGACATAGTCGCTTTTTGGTCATTTGACGTCATTTGTACAAACATGACTAGTATTTGATGTCAAAATGACTTGTGTTTGCTACCTGGGTTCCGACCTCGAGAAAGACCTCAGGTTTGATTGTTCGATATGATTGCTGCGCTAATTCGAGGTAATGCTTATGCGACGATTCCCGCCTTTATTTTACCGCGCGGCTACGGCGGCTACGTGGTGGTTGATGTGGTGCTAAATATCCGCGTTATATGTACTTTTCGTGTGCGGGCGATCTCAGTTTCTTTTCATTGCGCGTATCCGTAGCCGCTTGTGACATTGTTTATTTTTCGAATTATTATACGCGGTATTACGTGCAGTGCTAGTGCGGTCATTTTCGCCATTTTTTCGTTACGCGTCTTCGTGATATGTTCGACATTGCTTTATCTCTCGATACGATATCCGCATTGCAATGTTCAATTTCGTTTACGGGTGACCCAGTATGTTCCCTTTGCGTACGTGCGTTGTTTTTTCGACATTGTTTTCTATGCGGGCGACTCCGGTATTTTTCATTGTGTGAAGTTCACCAAAATACTATGCGAATGAACGTGAGTTTATTATCTCTTGCAAATGTTACATGGTAATTCGAGCGTTGTTCGCGATTGCTGAGTGTTTTACTGCATTATCATTTGATCACTCTAACGATAATTCTATTCATTCTATTCTCGCACCGAGATTCCTTGCGTATGCTGACGAGAAGGTTGTGAGAAGATCGGAGATTCGCTACGAACGAGATATCCGCAGATTCACACGTTTGACGGATCAACACGAAGTTGATGCGATGCGTTGTTGCGAGATTACAAAGGAGTTTTGCGATCAACACGAAGTTGATGCGATGCGTTGTTGCGAGATTACGAAGGAGCTTTGCGATCAACACGAAGTTGATGCAATGCGTGGCAACACGATGTTGCGAGTTTACCGCGTGGCTTTGTGATCAACACGATGTTGATGCAATGCGTGGCAACACGATGTTGCGAGATTACCGCGTGGCTTTGTGATCAACACGATGTTGATGCAAAGCGTGGCAACACGATGTTGCCAGATTACCGCTAATCCCTTGAGATACACCGCTTCTGAGATTACCGCTATTCCCTTGATAACCGCTCAGCTCAACGAGATCAACTGCGCGCTAGACATCCTTGATCTGCGCGCCATTCATCCTTGCGTTC
>NW_020215404.1:160345-162098 GCF_003070985.1 Temnothorax curvispinosus | reverse complement strand
TCTGCGCGCTAGACATCCCTGATCTGCGCGCTATTCATCCTTGCGTTCTACGTTCCTGTCATCCTTGCGATCTACGTGCTTATCATCCTTGTCAACTGTTGCCATTCTTGATTTCTAATCTCACTCGGCGCAACACGAATCAGACTATCACACAACAGACACTTTTCAATTTGCACGCACTGTCTGCACTGAGCGCACACGTGCGTATATATGCTGTCTTTTTTCAATATTCTCAAACGTCATCGGGTTTCAAGATTTCCGGCCATGCATATATTTTTCTCTCTTTATACGTATCTTTATATAACCTTATGTAGTAGTAATTTTACTATTGTTGTGTGCACAAAACATTTGTACACAAAACATATTGTTATAGCAACATTTATGAAAACCGTTAATATAACTGAAATAAGAAGATAACACAAAGTATCTTATGTAAAATAATAAAATACTAAAAATTATAATAAAAACATTATATAGAATTTATCTAAAACTTATCTGAAATTTTTCGATGACAACCGTTCACAGACGCGCGCTGCGCGCGCGTTATTTAGCTTTTTAAATTTTATACTTTTTTATACTTTTTCTTATAACTTAACTTTTAACTACTATTTGATTTTTATTACATTACACTATTATACTCACACGACAATACGCTAACGTTCAAACTGTCAAAACACACTCCGCAATGACAGTCCCTCACGGGATGAAGCAAGCTACGGCGCGGCAATCAATTGAGATAACCAATCAGCATCGCGGTAAAAAAACAACAATAAATTCGACTATCGACTTAACACGCCTTTTTTAGGAGTGGATATATATATATATATATATATATATATATATATATATATATATATATGTTACGGGAAATTTAATTAATTTGAGGATTATGCATAATGGCCGGGCAATATGCATAATTCCCTCTTCTTTTGGGACATTTGAATAATAAAAGCAAAAATGTTCAAATTAATCAAATTTCCCGGTCATTATGCATATTTCCCAATGCTAAATGGTCATTTTGATAAATCACCTTATTTGAGTTGATTTTTCCGGCAATCTTAAGTCCCTTGCACAATAAGCGATAGCGAGACGAGTGTTTGCAACTTTCCACGCGTGAAAAGTGTATGCGTGGAGGCAGTAGGTCCGCCCCCCTGCGGGGAGGTTTTACTATTATTAAACTAGACACATAGTGTGCCTTCAAATTACATGCGTGAACTTTCCACGCGTGGAAAGTTGTAAATCCATGTAGCACCTCGCATCGCTATCGCCTATTGTGTAAGGGGCTTAAGATTGTCGGAAAAATCAACTCAAATAAGGTTGTTTGGCGCTCGCCTTTGTAAATAGTTTCGTCAATATTAGTAGTAGTATTAGTATTAGGATTAGATTATCGGTATATTACCATATTTCAATGACTCGCGCGAAACGTCGGCAGATTGTTCGGATCTTGAATCAATATCGATATTTCCGCGACTCACCAATCGGTGCTGCTCTCGCGCACCTTACGAGAGCACCCGCCGAAAAAGATAAACTGCTCGCGCGCGACACATTACAGGAGCGCGAGCACTCACTCACCATCAAGACGTTGTAAGACACTCATCGCTAAAAGGTCTCGGGGTGCGCACCTCGTGCACGCTCGAACCTACGGAAGGCTGAATCCGAGAGTGCGATCTCGTCTGCCTTGCTGCCTTGCTGCCTGCCTGCCTACTCTAGAGTTCTATATAAAGAGAGAAGCGACATTGATGTCCGAACTTCT
>NW_020215404.1:133179-155345 GCF_003070985.1 Temnothorax curvispinosus | reverse complement strand
TCTGTAGTGGGGGTTCGATGTCGCTTCTCTCTTTATATAGGACTCTAGCCTACTCTAGCTGCTTGCTTCTGCTTGCCTGCTCTGCTTGCTTCCTGCCTGCTTGCTCTGTCTAGCTCGCTTGCTGCATGTGCCTGCCTAACGACGGACAAATCCCTTCACGCGACAACGGCCGACCGAAAGGTGAGTCACTTAACAAATTTGCTTTTGCTTATTTTGCTTAATTTCGCGTCGAGGAGACGACACACGCCTCCTTTGGTCCTTCGAACATAGAAATAGAACCTTTGCAAATCCGGGACGGTAATACCACCCCCCGAACATTGGTCCTTCGAGCCGGATTTGCGTTAGTATCTACTGCCGACCTCTCACTCGTTTGCTAGTATTCGCTTAATAGCCTAATCGCGCAATTGTTGAACTAACGTATACATTCAAATTTATACTTATGTCAAGTTTATTATAGTTATAATAATTTCAGACAAAGATACTAGGGTAAAGGTTTATTTCTATTGGTAATTATCGACTCAGTTATTTTGCTACGTTTCAGCTCTAGTTTTTTATATATTCATAGATCTTTTCCTAACCGCGACTCACCGCGCCACACTTTTCGCTAATCGCTTCTAGAAGAAAGACTTGTGTACTAGCGATCACAGTTGTAATAAAGATTCAGTTTCATTTAATCTCATCGAGTTTATCTTTGACACATTATATCAATCCAGCACATTCTGACAGCAATTGCATTAACGATTAATCGGTGTCGCTAATCATACGCCACGATATCTCTCGATCAAAAGATTCGCTTCGCGACGAGAATACACGCGCGGAATCTCGTTGCACGCCATTGTCGTTGATCGCTCTTGTTGTTTAATTGCTTGTTAGTCGGAAATAATTGTTAATATAGTAATTGAAATATTCAAATCTAGAATATTCTCGGGCAAGCCATACGTTTTCGCCTCGCTGTCGGCGGCCTTGGCGGTCGGTCACGGGCCGGCCGTGTGTACACATTGTTTTTCTACATAAACTCGCGCTCAATAATAACGCGTTACAATATTTCTCGTCGTTGCTGGGTCCGCTTTCGGCACGACTCGAAATACATATTATTCCGATCGTTGGAATTCTCAAGAAGACATTTGCCATCGATCGAGACTATTGTTCGTCGACACTGGTTCCCGGTATAAAATATCTCAGCACTCTGGCGTTCTTTCAAGTTGATTATTAGATATTATAATTGCAACTATAATCGAGTCAAAAAGTTGTCGTAATAAATGCTTGTGTCGTGGATAATTGCTCGTGTCGTATACGCCACTCGTGTCGTATATGCTGCTCGTGCCGTAACACCGCGTGCAACACACCCTGATCTGATCGTAACGCCATAGATATTGGAGTGCATTTCTCGCCGCAACCGGGTACCGTGCCAATCTAATTGACAATTTTGCTTATTGATACAACTATTTTCTTAATTTGTAAATCCTTTGCAACCATCTTCTCTGATAGTTATTCTGTGTTTGATTCTCGTTCCTTGCGTTCGCGTTGCACTATTCTCGCGTCAATCAAATTGTCATTTCGGTATCGCGTTAACAATACGATTATATTGTATCATAATTGAAGAATATTCTCTCGTGAATATTCTATCGAGCCTTCGCGTAGGAAGTCGAATCGAGCCATCCGTTACTCATCGCCTTGGCGAACGGAACGGTGTTGTTTGTTTTCTTTCTCTCTTTCGTTTTTTAGCTTACGAACTCGCAGCCTATTGTTTTTCGGTATTTTTACGTGACGACAATACATTGTGCTTGTCGTACTGCGTGCCTTTAGAGTTGATCGCCTTTTGTCGTTAACTGCTATTGGTCGGATCAACCCAACATGTCAAAGTCAAAGTCAGCTCTCTCTTGTCGCGAGTTATGCGTCCGGCGGATCCGGGAGATCCATGAGCTTGCCCGGAAGGCCTCAACTGAATCGACGATCCTAGAAAGCTTTCTTGCCCGCTACCCGAGCGCGGCGAAGATCGCCGAGGACTTCAAGAACGCGCATCTCAAAGTCATACAAGAGACTTCCGAGTTCGAAGTCGAAGACGCGATTCGAGCAGAGTTCGACAAAATGCATTACGCCGTGAAGGGACGGTATCACGCGCTCACGGGCACGGCGCCCGGATCCGTACACGCAGAAAATTTTTCTCGAATAATGTTGAATACTCATAATAAAATTTACTAGATTTGCTAGGTTCCGATAAGATATACGCGTATTCAACCGGAAATTAATATATGACAATAGAAATGTAATAGTTTGATCAGATACATCTTGTAACCTAAAGGTAAATAAATTTGCCATACTAACAAGGAAATATGAGAATAGTAAAAAAAGTCCCATACTAGTATGTGTATATTCGACGTTGTAGCTTGAATTGCCAACTTCACATGTCTTGGATTGAGCGTTGTTTTTTAAGACAGTATAGGAAAAATATAATCTAGAATAGTACCTATTGTGAACTGTATAGAAATATTCGTTGCGTATCTGGCAATAGTTTATGTTCTTTATAGAAATGCGATAGTAACCGCGATCGTGGACGACGGAAGGCGCGCGGCGCGAGCGGCAACGTGGGCTCGCGCGGCGAGAGGATTCGGCTCGCGCCCGCTACGCGGCGCATCGCCGGTACATTCTCGCGTGATTAAGATTCAACATCGACCTTTATATCTAGGGCAGCTCGGCAGGGTCTCTATAGCGTTCTTAAGTTCGCACGTGGCGGACAGCTGACCGCCACAGCCTATAACGGCAACTTATTCAACTTATGTTTTTTGACATGACTGCAACAGACGTCTCGTTTTTTGTTCATCAGCGATATTCGGGATAAGACACAATCGGACAAAATATAATTGAATCATTCGTCTTTAAATTAACGTAGTAAAACGCGCTCTCGAAAGTCCCATACTTGATGGAAATATTTACTTCTGCGTATAGTTTTATTTTTTGCTCTCTAAATTTTCCTATACTTTCTTGAAATCTTTTGCATATTATGACTATATCCTAGTCGTGCAAGATTAGTATGGTATTTACTTTGTTCGTGTATACTTGTATTTACGAGAAAAATTTTCTGCGTGTACAGGCTCAGCCCTCGAGCCACACGTCGGCGGTCAAACTGCCTCGAATTACGCTTCCGCAATTCTCGGGCGATCTCACACTGTGGCCGTCTTTTATCGCGTTGTTTAACGCTTCAATTTACGACAACTGACAGATCTCATCGATAGAGAAGTATCAATATCTGCTGGCTTCGCTAAAGGGAGAAGCGTTCAATGTAATCAAGAACTTGCCCCTCGCCGCGGACTATTATATGATCGCCTACCACGCGCTGCTCGACAGATATCGGAACAAAAGAAAGCTAGCGGACCACCACTTAAAGTCAATACGCGAAGCCAAACCGTTGAAGTTAGAATCAGCCGATGCTTTCCACAACTTGTTAGACACGTTCACCGAGAACACGCGCGCGCTCAACCTGATGAAATTTCCGACCGATGCGTGAGATTTCATTTTGCTAAATTTTCTGTTAGAGAAGCTTCCCCGTTCGTTACGGGAGAAATTCGAATCTATCTATAGGGCTGAAGAGATACCGCGATATGCTCAGTTCACTAAGTTTCTTTCCGAGCGTTGCAAAGTCCTTGAGGCCGTCTCGGGTTCGTCCACTTTTTCGACCAAATCGAAATCCGCGTCGATCTCGTCGTTCGTGACTCATACGGCAGACTGCTCCGTCTGCAAGAAGCAACACTACGTATCAAAGTGCTCTTGGTTTCTCAAATTCTCCTCGAGGGAGAGACTTTCCACCGCTCGCGATCTGAAATTATGTATCAACTGCCTTCGCTCGGGACATGGCGTGAAGAATTGTCCTTCCGCGTGGTCATGTCGATCTTGCGGAATGAAGCACCATACGCTCTTGCACTTCGAGCAGAGCTCTAGTTCCACTCCTACGGTTGAACCGGTAACCGCGACTTCTGCCGCCCAGGATACCGCGATTGCTGATAAACCGCTCGTGACAATGGCTAGTCTCGCCAATAGCGTCGTACTGTTGTCGATTGTCCGAGCAGAGGTGATAGATTCACACGGCAACGCGTTCCCTGTACGCGTATTGTTAGATAGCGCGAGCCAGGCCAATTTTGTTACTGAAGGCTGCCTCCGAAAAGGCGGCTTTCGTCGGACCAAGCACAGTGCGACGGTATTCGCGTTGAACGAAACTAAGGCCGCCACCACGAATGGCCTTACGTCGTTCGTAATTCGTGCACGCGGTCGCGACAATATTCGTTTCCCAATCGAGGCCACGGTTCTTCCGCGCATTACATCGCTGTTGCCTAATAGTAAGGTTGCAGTCTAATCGTGGAATCACATAAACGGATTGTCGCTCGCGGATCCCGAGTATTATTTGCCCGGCCATATTGACATTTTACTGGGAGCAGAATCGTTTATCTCAGTCTTACGTGATGGTCGTCGTAAAGGAGGGGATGGAGAACCGGACGCTTTCAACACAGTATTGGGCTGGGTCTTGACAGGCGTGGTATCTCCGTCGTTACAAGTAGCACCCCTGCACTCGTTCGCTACCACTCTCGAGTCGATCGAGGCCGCAGTGAGTCAATTTTGGCAATTAAAAGAAGTACCTGAACACACTTCTTATTCGGAAAAGATCGTCGATGTAAGGAGATCTTCGCAAAGACCACTTATCGTGACCACTCGCTTCATAGTTTCGTACTCTTTTGCGTTGGTTCTTCTTACATTCGTCGATTCGCGTTCTATAGCTGTTAGTCGTCTCCGCGTGCTCGAGCGCCGATTCAAATCGAATCCCGAATTTAGAATTAGTTACAATAATTTCATGCAAGATTATCTCGATAGCGGTCATATGGAATTAACTAGTGATCCATTTCCGTTGGATGGTTACATTTATTATTTGCCTCACCATGGCGCGTACAAACTAGATGGCACTACCACCAAGTTGCGGGTTGTATCTAACACATTGTCGAAGTGCCCAAACGGTCTATCAATAAACGATACATTACTCATTGTCAGTGGTCCGAAATTACAGCAAGACTTATTCGCCATTCTGCTTAGATTTTGCGCCGAGCCGGTAGCTCTGACCGCGGACGTGAAGCAAATGTTTCGTCAAATATGGGTAAACCCGGAGCAATGCGATTACCAACGCATTGTCTGGCGTTTATCGGAGTCGGATCCTATTCTTGATTATCTCCTCAAGACAGTTACGTTCGGCTTTACTGCCACCCCGTTCTTGGCGATCTATTGTTTGCTCCAGCTAGCTCTCGAATATCGCGACAAATATCCTTTAGCTTTCGCTGCATTATTCGAGGCGCTTTATGTGGACGACGTCGTAGTCAGCGTCCGTACGGTGGAACAGGCTCGCGCGCTTCGAGATCAATTGTTATCGCTACTCCGGAGCACCGGCTTCAAACTTAGGAAATGGGCGAGTAGCCATCCTGCCGCGTTGGATGGGCTCGACCCGCAGTTATGTAGCCAATCCATGTTATCGTTTGAGTCGATCGAGGATTAATCACTTAAAGTCTTAGGCCTTCGTTGGCATTCGCAATCCGATAGCTTCGGATTTCAAATCAATCCTTCGGATCGCAAATGTACTAAACGCACCATATTGTCGGAGGTAGCGCGTATTTTTGACTCCTTGGGATTCGTGGTTCCACTCACGTTTACGGCGAAGTGTCTGATACAACGCATGTGGACGCTAAAGTTGGAGTGGAATGACGAGCCTCCGACAGATGTCCGTCGCAGTTAGGAACGCTATCGAGCGGAGTTCGACGCGTTGGCTTCCCTTCGCGTTCCTCGTACGTTTGATACGCGCGATGTAGTTTGTTGCGAGCTTCATGGCTTTTGAGCTTCATGGCGATGAGCTGGGTTAAGGAGCCGTAATTTACTTACGCTTTGTTGCGCGAGATGGTGTAGTAATTTGTTTACTCTGTGCTAAATCTAAGGTAGCACCGCTTCGGCCTATTACAATACCTCGTTTGGAGCTCTGTGCAGCTCTCTTTCTCTCAAAGTTGATTGTGTACGTTTGTCAAGTCTTTCAGGAACACCTTAACATTGATGACGAATATGCCTGGTCAGATTCCGAGATTGCTCTCGCCTGGATTCGCTCGTCTCCACGTTGGTGGAAGACGTTTGTTTGCAACTGCGTTGCCCGAATTCAGGACAACGTACGGGTCTCAGCTTAGGGCCACGTTGATACCGAGTCCAATCCGGCGGATTATTGCTCCCGTGGACTTTTTCCCCGCGATTTAGTAACTAATTCGATTTGGTGGACTGGCCTCGCGTGGCTCATCGACTTTGAGCCTACTCAAACTACGACGTCGGCAGCGGAGAATCTTCCTGAAGCGGAAGCGAAATTTGTCACGCCTTTGTCACCACTGATCCTACAGATGTCTGTTGTGGATTCGCTTCTCGATCGCTTTTCGTCGTTGGACGAACTCATAAGAGTATTCGCGTATTGTCTACGTTTCGTCAACTGATTCGAGTCGAACCCTCACAATAGAACGCTCGTGATAAATTAGATCGAATTTCATTTGACATTACTATTTCTTGTCAAATTCGTACAATCCTATTGTTTCGCAGAAGACATCAATCGATTGAAACGCAATCAGAGTTGCTCCAAACCTCTGCGAAAACTCGCCCCCTTCTTGGATCCCCGCGGTGTCCTCAGAGTGGGCAGTAGATTAACGCATTCCGCAATATTATATGAAGCCAAGCACTCAGCCTTGTTACTTGGCAAACATCGGCTAACGGAACTTATAATAGAGCGCACTCATCGTTTACACTTCCGGGACGTCGAGCGTTACATTACCTCTTGTCGCAGAACTTCTGGGTTCTGGGGGCCCATCAGGCCATTAAGCGTTGTCTGTCGCGCTGCTATCAGTGCTTCCGGGCGAATCCACGTACTGTACAACCTCCCATGGCGAATCTGCCACTGGATCGTGTACGTCAGGCTAAGCCCTTTTTGATCGCTGGAGTCGACTATGCTGGGCCATTCTTGGTCTACAATTGTCGTTCTCGCGGAGCAACCTCATTCAAAGCTTACGTATGCCTTTTTGTTTGCTTTGCAACAAAGGCAGTTTACTTAGAACTCGCCTGTTTCTTATC
Organism: Temnothorax curvispinosus; assembly: GCF_003070985.1. NCBI lineage: Eukaryota > Metazoa > Arthropoda > Insecta > Hymenoptera > Formicidae > Temnothorax > Temnothorax curvispinosus. The sequence goes on along the minus strand of NW_020215404.1, from coordinate 148,220 downwards.
TACTGAATCGTTTCTGTCAGCTCTGAGACGCTTCATTGCTAGGCGCGGCCGCTGCTCGCGGATATATAGCGACTGCGGCACCAATTTTGTTGAAGCTCAGCGGGAGCTCGTTAATTACATGCAAGTCGCCTCAGAGCGGGATCAAATTTAGTGGTCGTTTAATCCTCCCTCTGCGCCACACTTCGCTGGCCTTTGGGAAGCGGGGGTCAAGTCGATGAAAACCCATCTAAAGCGCGTAGTAAGAGCGCAGATTCTTACTGTAGAGGAATTCAGCACTCTCATAACACAGATAGAAGCTATCCTGAACTCTAGGTTCTTATGCCCTACTAGCTCCGATCCTAACGACCTCGGGGTACTCTCTCCGGAGCACTTCCTCACCTTGGAACCCCTCGTAGCCGTTCCGTATCTCGACCTGGATCCGATGCCGATGAGCCGACTTGATCGATGGCAACTGGTTCAGCACATGCACCAGCAATTTTGGAAGCGTTGGCGGGACGAGTATTTGCACATGCTCCAACATCGTCCTTAATGGTTGAAATCGTTGTCTACGGTACACAAGGACTCGTTGGTCTTGTTAAAGAATGAAAACGCCTCTCTCGTACAGTGGAGGCGAGGTCGAGTTGTAGCGCTTCACCCGGGTCGTAACGGTGTCTCCCGGGTTGCCACAGTGAGGACAGCGGATGGCTCTCTCACTCGTCCTCTGGTGAAACTGTGTCCTCTGCCGATGGACAATTCACCAGAGGAGTCTAGTCAAGCTTAGAATAAAAATACGTTGTATTTTTAGGTGGGTGGTATGTTTGGCGCTTGCCTTTGTAAATAGTTTTGTCAGTATTAGTAGTAGTATTAGTATTAGGATTAGATTATCGGTATATTATCATATTTCAATGACTTGCGCAAAACGTCGGCAGATCGTTCGGATCTTGAATCGATATCGATATTTCCGCGGCTCACCAATCGGTGCTGCCCTCGCGCACCTTACGAGGGCACCCGCTGGAAAGGACAAACTGCTCGCTCGCGGCACATTACAAGAGCGCGAGCACTCGCTCACCGTCAAGGCGTCCGTAGACACCTATCGCTAAAAGGTCTCGGGGTGCGCACCTCGTGCACGCTGGAACCTACGAAAGGCAGAATCCGAGAGTGCGATCTTGTCTGCCTTGCTGCCTGCCTGCCTACTCTGCTTGCTTCTGCTTGCCTGCTCTGCTTGCTTCCTGCCTGCTTGCTCTGTCTAGCCCGCTTGCTGCATGTGCCTGCCTAAGGACGGACGAATCCCTCCACGCGACGACGGCCGACCGAAAGGTGAGTCGCTTAACAAATTTGCTTTCGCTTATTTTGCTTAATTTCGCGTCGAGGAGACGACACACACCTCCTCTGGTCCTTCGAACATAGAACCTTTGCAAATCCGGGACGGTAATACCCCTCGAGCAAAGGTGATTTATCAAAATGACTATTTAGCATTGGGAAATATGCATAATGACCGGGAAATTTGATTAATTCTTCTCTATTAATTATTTTGACCAAACAAATTGGGAATTATGCATATTGCCCGGCCATTATGCATAATTCCCAATTTATCATATTTCCCGTAACGTATATATATATATATATATATATATATATATATATAGAGTAAGTTCGGGACAGTTCGACCACTTTTTGTTAAAAAACTTGTACATTTGTTAATTTTTCACATTTATTTATTTTAAACACGTTAATGCTTCCTTGAAATATTTAAGGATAAATGTAAATTAATAAATGTAAATCATAATTTACATTATTTAAAAGAAACTAAAAACATTTATTTTTATTTTAAAAAAAATAGAAACATTGTAAATGATCTCACCCGCATATCAAGGTTAGACCGTCCACACATTACGAGTAAAATCGACCTTAAAAAACATCAAAAACATACAAAAAAAAAATACAAGTACAACATAAAAAGAATTTTTTTTGGCATAAAAACGATATAACAAACTGGCAGATTAATTGGAAAAACGTTTTTTCTTTAATTTTTCACAGAAATCGCAGGAATTCTTGTATTTGGAGCATTCATCATGTCTTTCTTAATATACTAAACACCACAGACGCGCGCTTCGCGCGCGCTATTTAGCTTTAACATTATGCAATTATTATTACACTATTAACTTCTTGATACACACAACTGTCAAAATATACGATGACAAATGAAGTAAGCGCAGCGAGAGAACCAATTGGCATCGCGGAAAAGCGGCAACAAAAAACTTCGAGATATGCGAGTATCGACTTAACATGCCTTTTTTTAGATAGATTACTCGAGAGGACTATGCTCAGTTTTATATGAAAAATTGGGCTCTCCCGGTGAACAGCAATCAGACATGGCTAGAATTGTAGAGCAGTAAAAGAGGATCAAAAAGTTCCATGGGCATAATTTTGTAACAAGTCCCCTGAGTGCTAAGAGCTGTCCAAAGTTCGGTATTATGACTATATTATGACCATGTACAACTGGTTTCATCCAATTTCTCTGCGTCTCCAGGCCTTCCCGCGGTGACGGCGATAACGAATTGTATCAAAGAAATAATATGTCATTGAAATAATATGTCTAGAATGTATTTGGTTCAGTTCATTAACCCGGCTAACAAGAAAAAGTACGGAAGTGTCCCCTTCCAATTTTGATGAGCTTTTATAATGTTGTTTTTTTAAAGAAAAATAAGAGACGCGTATTTTTTTATACGTACCCATATGCATGTTTAAGGGCTGCAACACCCCTTTGAAAAATATTGGCTTTTCTCTTTCGGGTCAAATATTTCCGAAACTATAAAAGATAGAAGAAAAAAGTTTTTAAGTTTAATGACTCGAAGAGTACTTTAACACAATAATACAAAAATTTTATTTTTTAATAATTTATAATTTATGTTAGGTCCGTACCCTCACCAGACTTTAATTAGGCAATTAAAACTTTTTGTTGTTGTTTTTGTAATAGTTCTTTCAAATTAACACTTAATTAAACTACTAATTTTCTTCAAATTTGCATACCTACTTTTTATATTTTTTAAATTTCCTACATGGTCGGATCACTCCCGAATTAAACTACTAGTTTTCTTCAATTTCGCATACATTTATATTTTTTAAATACATGGTCGAATCAAAGTCGCGGGAGAGACCAATCACCTTCATAATATCAAGTAAGCATCTTGGTAATATTGAGCTTGTATTGTAGTTTTATGCATATTTTATCACCTTGTTTAGGGGTGCAGTAGTATTGTTGCGCTCACCGCGTCGCACTAGCACTCGCTCGCACTCACGCACTCGCACTCCCGAAACTCGCGAAAATAAAAGAAATACCGCGGTTTTAAAGAAACAAACAATCTCAATGTTTATTATCTCGATACAGAAGAGTGCGGACACACGTCCGAACAGTCCAGCAACTCCAGACAAAATCTGACAGTTGACAATTGATTCGCCGATCAATACATCCCGTCGTCAGGGAACGCGCTTCGGCTTGAAGCTACTCGCGAGCGAAGCAACGAGTGTCTCAGCGCGAAGGCGCAGTGCCGCAACAGTATTATGCGCACCTCAGCTTCACGATTAAAAAAAAAACTTTCGTATTTATAAAAATCAGAACTTTATTGTGCAGTGATACGCGAGCAACTTCTTCGGTCGACAAACGATCGTGATCTGTTTACGCCGCTCTCGGCTAACAGGAAAACTAAAAAGTAGGGGCGCGATTGGCCCTAGCGCCTCGTACGGCTCAATCGTAACTAGGAGCGTGCTATTGCAGGCAAACTAAATCAAAGAACATAACTTATGAATATTATAACGCTTGCATCTAAACATATCTTATATCGAAATAGTTTTAAAAAACTTACTTGTATTTTAAAGATCACTAACACTGTAAAACGGTTAAAAAACTTTTACGTTTATACAAAATTTTAGACGTAATTTTTAATTTACACACGTCTTTACGATATATGACCATGCAATTATTATAACAATTTCAATAAATTTAATCGTCTATCTGACGTGCAAAACCCTCTATTACTTAGATAGTGAAATATCAGTACTGGCCGGTCTCTCCCGGTGGTCGAACTGTCCCGGACGTATCCTATATATATAATATTAATTTATATATTATATTATTGCGTATCGTTCAACATCCATCTTCTATTCATTATAAAAATTGTTGTTCGTATCGAACAATACGTAATACTCTAGGAGTTCGAACGCATAAGACAGTACACGATTCAAAAAATCCAGAATTGCATTGCTTTACGCAGTGGACATTTTGAACATCTTCTTTGAGTTTGTTTTTTTTTAATTCTTTAAATTCTATTAAATTAATAAATATTAATATGTATAACGTGAATATTGAAATTTATTCTTTTAATCTTAACTTAAAATTAACTTTTTAACAAAGCGTTTTAGGAACGTGTTTTATAGGAACATTTTTGTTTGTTTGACGAGGGGAACATGACTACATATAGCCCGCTCAATCTTTTTGAAACACCCTGTATAGAAATGCATAGCATGCTGAATCTACATTTATGTCTCGAAGATATATTATATATATTATATATATTATATATATTATATAAAATAATTTTATTGTATTATTTTATTGTATATATTTTAAACTATTGAATCTATATTACTTATATGTGTGTGTGCGTGCGTGTGTGAAAAGTGAGTTCTATATTCATTATATTATATTGCATTCTCTGTAATACTATTTTATTTCTCGCACGAAAAATTATTAGCACATTGTAAATTTCTAATAAAAACTTGAGGGTTTTCTCATCTAAAATCTTCAAAATAGACATAAATCTTTTTCAAATAAAAGATTTTTGTATCTTTTGTATTTTTTACATATATTTGGTTAGAACGTTATTTCAGAATTTTTTTAAGTTATTTTTTTAAAGTTGATAATGTGCGTCTAGCCTTAATATAGTACTAAGGCTAAGCGCATACTATCGACTTTGTATATCGACTAGACTGTTTAATCAATGTCGAGTACCAACGATTTCTTATCAACTAAACAATTTAATCAAGGACTATATTATTATAGAATGAGTGTATTTAGTTTTAACGAGTTTCTCATGTTAATTGGCCTACGTATTAAAAATGATACGATTTTTGCCGATAATATGCACGGTTTTATCCTCCGACGTGGCACGGTCGATGATAGTCAATCGACACTTTCGTCAAAAAGTTATGCAACTGTCGTTTGACTTTTTAGTTAAGTCGATATCAAGTCGAGTATGCGCGCTTTTATAATAACTAAAATTTTTAACAATCGACTAAACTGTCAATCGGCAAAAAGTCGATAGTATGCGCCTAGCCTAATATTCAAGATACAGATAATGATACGAATAAATTGACGCATAAAATGTATTTTTTGGTACATATATGGTTGCGTCATCTGAAATAGAAAAGAAGTAAACATGCTTCTTATTTTTTATGATAATATTCGTGTTGGAATGGCTATTAAAAATGCGAAGATAACAAAATAATGACATTATTAAAATTTTTTTTTGTGATTATAAAGTACAATAAAAAAAAGCATTTTTATTTTTTAATGAATCAAATTAATTGTAACAGGAATGTAAGTTTTGTATAGAAAGGTTTGGAGAAAACTCCCTTAGAAAGATAATTAAAAATGGTTTAAGAGAAAATGCATAAAAGCAAAAATCACTATATCATTATAGATGATTTAAGCAAAAGTTTGTAAATTATTGACAAAAATTTATAAAGACTTGTCTAAACTGCACATTTCTTCTCAAACCATTTTTTAAACAAAGCAATAAATCCATATGCTTTGTACATCTATGCACTTGCTTGAATATTAACTTTTCTTTAAGGCCCCTGGATATAGTCACGGAAAATACAGCGGTCGAGTGGCACGACACCTATTGGAGGAAGCTTCGTAGCTTGATACAGAACTAGTAAATTTAAGCCGCGAGTCACTCGAGAGTCGGCTGGTGGGGTGGCGTTTCGAAACGCACACAAGAGAAAGCACGTACCTGTGCACTCAGATACGTTCTTTCTCTTGTGTGCGTGTGCCCCACCAGTCGGTGGACTCTGGACTCTCTCGAGTGGCTCGCGGCGGAAAACACGTTAAAAAGTGTCTTGCGGAAGATCTCATTGGTAAAATAACTCATTAATCGTACTAAAAATTGTGTATTATTGAGTTTCAGTTTGTTGGTTATGTCAACCCTTACAGAAAAGTATTACTGACTAAATACTTAAAATCTCAGTGATTTAATACTGTCAATATTTATTTGGGAAATAATGGGAAAATACTGGTAGTGATAAATATTAAAAGATAAAGAATTTTACTTTATATACCCCAAGGGGCCTTAAAGGGCGTTTTGAAGGGACGTACCCAACCTTAACCTCCAATTTTCATCCACTACCTTACTGTTTCCTCCTTTGGACCAACGGTTTAACGTCTCTTCCGAAAGACGGAGCCCAGTTTTCTTCGCATCTTGCACGGAGGGGCGCGGTTTTTTCGGAAAAAAACTTTTCCATGATTCATGGCTCTAGTGGACTCGAACCTGGTTCCTCAGATTACGAGTCTGGCGCTCTACCACTAGACCACACCGCCGCTCTAGTGATAAATATTATAGGTAGTGATTAATACTATACAGAACTACTGGTGCTTAGTATTGAATTACTCATCGATATTTCGATTTCTGATATTTACTCGGCATAAAAAAAATTATTTTTTTTCGAAATTTAATTATTATTTTATAACTAAATTTGTTTCTTAAGATGCATTCTATAATTATAAATATTTTCTGGTATTTGAAAAAACACACTTACCTTGGTGGGATTCGAACTTAGGACCTCTGGATCGTGAGCCAACTGCCTTACGTGGTAGACTACTTCTTAATTTGATGTAAGTGTTATATATAGTCTACATGTGTCATAACCAGCGCAAATATATAATTTTTCAAAAATCATCTTAAGAAACAAATTCAGTTTAAAAAGAGTAATAAAATTTTGAATTGGATGTAAGAATGATATCCGCAGTAATATTTCAAAACTTGTACACTTTTATCACGACGAATTAGTACAGACTTTCATATAAAAAGTATTTGTGCCTTATTTTTATCTCTCTTCCTTAATATTATCAGGAATTACCCATTATAATGTTTCTATACAAATTGTAGTACTGGTCAGTGATTAATTTCACATGGAATATTCAGTTCAGTACTTGAGTATTAACATTAAAATACTGGCCAGTGATTTATTACACATGGAATCCTCGGTCTAGTATTTCAGTACTAACATTGAAATACTCATCAGTAATTCAACACAAGTATTTATTACACAAGTATTTATCACCTAGTATTAAATGCTTTTTCATCAGAAATTTAATACTAAGTATTCAATACTCGTCCTGTATTAAATACTACTTTCATAAATTACTGACCAATAATAAAATACTGTGCAATACTTGAATCACAGTGATTCAAGTACTAATAAATACTTAATTTTAGTATTATTAATACACAAAATAAGTATTTATTACTAACCAGTTAGTAATACTTTTTTGTAAGGGAATGTGCTGTCCATTGCCTCAAATAATAAATAATCCAATAAAGTGCCATAAACCGTTTTCCAGAACAGTGCTACGCCGACAGCATCAGTTGTCAATTTTTCATTGCACTGTTACTTACACTTTCTATATTAGGACCAGCAAATTAGTGAGCAGGTAAACATACAATATGCTTTCATCTTTCATTTGAGCGTTTATATTCATTTGTACGGTGACTCCTTCTTATTTAAGATCTTCTATAAGAATTGTCTATATTTCACCGTCTGATTCAAGATGGCTGACATGGGTATCCAGGGCTCTTAAATTTAGATATTTAATAATGCGAAATGTGCAATTTCCTTGATAATCGAAAAATTGCAACGCTCTATATTAGTTGTCAATAAGATTAACTCTATTTAATACTTAGTATATACTTTGTTTAATACGTTTTTTTAGTTTTTTAATTTATCACTGGATTAATTAAGTGTTATTATAGCAAATGCCGGCTTTTGCAACATTAAAAGATAACACATTTCAGTACAATTCAATAAACTATCACAATAAATTATATATTTTTTGATAAGTATATGTTCGACGTAAGACCACATTAATGATTGCATTAATCAAGAATAGAATAGTATCCTCAAAACACTGCCTGTACATAAATATTGTCTCACATTAATACTTGCTTGTAATAATCACATAAATAAAGTTGCTATAATCGGCAGCTGTACGGTCTCTTTTTTGCGTTATCTATACATATCATTAAGTGCGAACGACATGATCGATAGATGATCAAAATCACTATGTTGCATGTGAAAGACGATATATCGATTAGTAAATCAATAAACTAACTATTAATTATAGATTCTTCTTTAATAAGAAGACTTCTAAAATTATTTAAGAAGTTGATTGAGTGGCTATATACACCTATTTTTTGAAGACTTTTTTTTCATATTTTACAGTCTTTTACAATAAAAAGTACTTTAATTGTTATAATGGATATTTTCAAAGGTTTTAAAGTATGAGAAATAGCACAAAAAACTTTGTACTTGCGTGTCAATAAAATTTAACTGTTCAATATTTAAACAATCATAATGTTGGATAAATATTGAAAAAAGAAGACCCAGCTCCTATAACCTTAACCTTGACATATATTATAGAGATCATTCTCTTGAGTAACCTCAGAAGTCATCGCTCGTTGTTTATTAAGAAGTTATTATCAAAAAAGTTCAAGAAAAATAACAGTTTGTGTCAGTGCTAAGGAAAGTAATTTGCTGATATGTATGCATAGACAGTACACATGTAGACGGGGGTGGGTGAAGTTAGACCTCGGTTTGCATAGAAAGTTGAAAACCCGAACCGTACAATAATAGACCTCGTTTCGTTCTGTAAGCAGGAGGGGGGTGGGGTGGGGTGAACCTCGCTTCGCGTGGATTGGACAGCATTGTATTTTCCACGCAAAGCGAGATTCACCCAACTTCACTCAACTCCTGCTTATGGTGAGGTCTATCATTGTATATACGGTTGGGGTTTTCAACTTTCCGCAACTTCACGCAAACCGAGGTCCATTCCCACCCACGCCTACATGTGTACTGTTTATACACACATATTAGCAAATTACTGCCTTTATAGACTTTGTTCCGCGTACACGTGTGGGCGGGGGAGGGATTCCGCCGCCAACACATTCAATAAATAATATTTACAATTAAAATTAATAATATCAAAAAATAGTATTTACAATTATAATTATACAATTATGGTTAAAGAAGGAAATACTTTATATTTATGCTTTTTAACACATAAAATTGTATATATATGGGGCATTCTCGCTGAAATTTTCACATTTTTACCCTGACCTACTGCAATAATTTTAACAATTTTTTTTCCGAGAAGTATTCTGAAAAAGAGAAAACACGTATTTTTTGGTTTGGGCCTATAATTAATATTTCCGACAGTGTAATTTTTGTAAATTTTTTGTAACTTTACTTCTTAAAACATTAATATCTTGGAAATGTTCAATCCTATCAAAAAATGACTCTGATGAAATTTATTCAGTTTAAAATGAATTACATGATGTATATATTTTTTTTAATTTTTGGAGAGTCTAAAGTTGTATGGTAATTATGCAGTATAGAGGACCACCCTCTGATGACCTTGACCTTGACATATGTTGTCAAGGTCACCTTTCTGAGTGACCTTTAGAAGGTTTTAGCCCTCGATCATTGTTTGTTAAAAAGTTATTAACAAAAAAATTTAATGAATAAAATGCAATTTTGTGACACCGTATATAAATTATATGCTTTCATATCAAGAGCCACGGTAGTGTCTCGTTACCAAGTACACGCGAAGCGAGACCGCACCGTGACTCTTACGCGAACGCACGAGTTGCGAATACCCGAGATTTTGAGATCTCAATAACCGCTCAACCGATCAAGTTCTAAGTAGACCCAATCGATAGCTTGTGTTTGAATTATATAATAAAAGTGTTTATATTTTTCCGCTACGTGCCCTACGAGCGGAGATATTACAATGCAAAGCCCGAAATGTTAAATTTTACAATTAAGAAACGTCGTGTCGTACGTACGGTTGCTTTTGCATTGATAGATGGCATTTGAGACTATTGAAAAGAGACAGCATATACGTACGTGTGCGTTGTGTACGCTCAGTGCATACACACAGAAAAATATAAACTACCTGCAAATTAATATTACTTGATTCAAGTATTTGATAAGTTCATATATGAGCAAATCTACCATAAAGTCGTCATAAGTATCACATTTACTCAAAACATATTCTAGATCTTAGCAAGTTTAGTACTTGAAACAAGAATATTAAATTAATACGAATATTTTGTTTACTTACAATATAGAGTCCACGGAAGAGAAGCATATACTTCAATAAAGATATTACATTTTCTTGAGAGAAGTTTATCCGTTATTTGAATCAAGTAAAAATTTTATTCATCTAGAATAATCGTTTACTTCAAAAAAGAATTTGTATTCTTGATGATTACAATTAATATTATTTTTATTTTTTTAATTTTCTTTAATTCTTTAGTTCTTAAGTGGAATGTAGGTTAGGAGGTTTTCGTGCGCTGTGCGGAGGGGTAGTACTTACAGTTTAGAATATAAAAATTCCTGTCCTCAGGTGGACTTGAACCAGGTTCCTCGTGGTTATGAGTCTGACACTTTATCACTAGGCCACATCTCTGATTATATTCTTAGTGTTGCAGTATCTAGTTTTCACAGAAGTAATTTATTGATTTCAAGTATTTCATATTCTTACTTAAAGAATCAGTAAATATTCAAATCAAGCTTATGTGGCTTCTTAGATAAAGTTTACAGAATATACTTGAAATTAATGAATCACTTCTGTCAAAACTAAATACTGCAGCACTAAAAATATAATCAGAGATGTGGCCTAGTGATAAAGTATCAGACTCATAACCACGAGGAACCGGGTTCAAGTCCACCTGATGACAGGAATTTCAATATTCTAAACTGTATCCCTCCGGACCGCGCACGAAAACCTCCTAACCTAGAAGAATGTCGTTCTACAGCCAAGTATTTCATATTCTTACCTAAAAAATCAGTAAATATTCAAATCAAGTTTATGTTGCTTTTCTTAGATAAAGTTTCGGAATATACTTGAAAGAAGAATAAATTCTTCTTTTAAGCACATGATGATAAGCTTTTCTAATACTTATGATGAGTATATTAAGAAACTAATATTAAGAAAATATTCTTTGTTAAAGAAAACTGTTACTCAAACCAAATAAAATAAAATGAGTAATTGCTTTTCTTGGCTATAGAACGATATTTTTCTGTGTGTACAGCGCGTTTAGCGCGTTCAGCGCTCGCGCTGTTAGTCAATTATAATCTAAAAATATATATCGTGCAACACCGTGGTCTCTCATTGTTAAACACGATCGTTTAATTCCGAATATCAGTCGTGTCACGCAATCAAAGTGCCGCGAAATTAGAATGGATGTCACAAGAGATCAGCAGGTCGTATTTATCAGTGTAGTGACAGTCATGACCGTCGTAACAGATAGTCATCATCAATACATATATTAATATATATTAATCACAGAGAGCTGATACCGAGGAGATCTTTAAGAAAGAAGATGTATCCAAAATCGCAACGTATGTACGTATATGCTGTCTTGTAAATTGTATAAAAGTTGAAGAGAACGAGAACATGTTCTGTAGCGCAATTTGTATTGTAGGCAAGTTATGCTAAAATATTAGTTGAATCGAGTCCATTACACAGGACCACAAAAACATTTTTTGGAAAATTAACTAGAATCAGAGTGTTTCTTATAGATTTTGGGTCATTGAATCCGAATTCGTAAACCGTTTTGCTGCATCACGTTTAGGTTTTTAGATAATCAAGAAAAATAGCGAAAAATCTGTGAAAATTGAAATAAACATTTGAAGAAAAAGCAAAAGTATAACATCAAAGAGAGAGAAGAAGTATAACATCAAAATGCGGTCGCAGAACTGATTCAAATGTATTTTGGTAAGTTAAATAAAGTGCAAAAAAAGGAGGATGTTAAAAAAGGGCCGATTTTTGCCTAAAAAGGTATAAGTAAAGAAATAGTGTTTATTGTAGATTTTGATCTCCTGAATACGATATTAGTTATTTGTGTAACAAGTGCTGTAAGATGGAAATTGGACGTGCAGAGTGGACGCACGAGCCGGAGGCGAGTGCGATCACCGTCCAATTTTCAACTTAACACACGTGTTGTACACCCTATTTTATGTTGCAAGTGCGTGGAAAGTGGCACATTACGCGCGCGATACGCACGTGTGATGTAAAAGCTATTAAAAAGTTTGTGGTGCTTAAGGAACACCTTGAAAATTGAGCATTGGTGTATTTACAGAAATTCGGATGATATATGCTATATCATAAAATGTACTGGTGAAAGATTTTTTGGGGAGAAGGAAAAAGAGGAAGAAAGGGTGTTTTGTGTGTGTGTGTGTGTGTGTGTGTGTGTGTGTGTGTGTGTGTGTGCATGTGCGCGAGCGTGCAGGTGTGTGTCGCGTGTGTGTCGCGTGTGTGTGTGTGCGTGTGTGTGTGTGTGTGTGTGTGTGTGTGTGTGTGTGTGTGTGCGTGTGTGTGTGTGTGCGTGTGTGTGTGTGCGCACATCCGCACACACGCGCCACGCACACACACATGCGCACTTAAGCACACACTCGTACCCGCACACGCACCCGCTCCCGCGCACGCACACGCACACACGCACCCGCGCACACACACGCGCACACCCGCACCTGCACCAGCGTGCGCGCGCGCGCGCACACACACACACACACACACACACACACAAAACACTTTTTCTTCTCCCTTTTCCCTCTCCCCAACAAATCTTTTGCTAGTACATTTTATGATATAGCATATATCATCCGAATTTCTGTAAATACACCACGTTTATGCTCAATTTTCAAGGTGTTCCCCAAGCACCACAAACTTTTTAATAGCTTTACAATTTCAATATAGTTGTCTGATTGATATTGTAAGAATCCTAGAAGTATATTGGTTAATGTTCCATGGCGCAAAGCCGCGCTAGTGTCGCGATGCATGTAGGTGGCGCGCGGTCGCCGGTCTATCCGGTTGTATGCGGAGGGCGCATCGGGCGCTTAGTAACTAGAGTAGTAACTAGGGATCGTGTGGCGCGAGCTGCGCTTCAACGGTCGCCGTGCACGTCCGTACAAGTCCGTGCGAGTGCAGTCTCGAATAGTCCTGAGTAGAGTCTAGTCGCAATCACGTTCGTTCCCGCAGATACCTTTGTACCAGACTTATTAAATATATATACCAAGAGTCATCTCTCAATTAATTTTCGACCATCCTTACAATATATTATATTCAGTAAATAATAATAGTCCTTGCAGTTCAAAATGAAACTAGTAATGCAAATACATGGCCCAAATTTTTCGAAAAACGTTTTGGGATAAAAATTTAAAGGATCACAATTAAAGCAGACAACAGTTTGTGCTTTTGCTTAAAGCAGAAAAATACTTTGTATTTATGCTTTCTACTATTCTCTGTTTTAACAAAGATTATAATTTTAAAATATACAGTTGAATGAAGTTGTAAATAACATATGATCTAATAGTAAGAAGCGAAATATATATTCATAAATTATTATTTCTTTATTTAGTCACAAAAATTACTAATTACGTAAAAATTAATAATATTTAGGTATAAGTAAATTACGCATTACTTAAAAAATTGGTAATTTGTCAGAAAAAAATTTTTTAGTTTTGTAAAAATAAGTATTTAATAAGGCAAAAATAAATTAATTTCTTTTTGCAAATTGTAAAAATAAATTCTTTATTATTAAAATAATTAATAGTTTGTCAAAAATAAATTACTACTTATTTGAAAATTAATAATTTATTTTCACCTAAATATTAATTTTTACGTAACGAGACATTCTTCTCTGACGAATTACCAATTTTTTAAGTAATGCGTATTTCATTTTTACCTAAATATTATTAATTTTTATGTAATTAATAATATTTTGTGACTAATTTACTAATTTGCTAATTCAAGAAAAATTGACTTTGTTGTTATTGCTAATTTTGTGAATAATTAAAAAATAAAAAATGGAAATTTTTTGCCAACCCCTGCTAAACACTACAAAATGCGTGATATCAGTACAAAATTACCTTTTTCAAAAAAGGTAAAAAAAGACGCCAAGTACATGTATATTTTGTGAATCCAACCTAAGTAATTGTAACTTTAATTTCTTCTTAACAAAATTAATATATCTTAAAATTGCGTTACCTATCTCAACCTAAATAATATATTTAAAAAAAATACATAAAATTTTTAAATTGCGCCAATTACAAAGAGAATATATAAGTTGCTTTAAAAAATAATTGTTGTGTACAACTACTTTTAAAAATAAAACTCAAGTAACACATATCTTTGTGTTCCCATTCAAGGGTCTTCCTATTCCAACCCAACAGTGGTAGTAACTTTAATTATCCTTAATAAAGTTATAATATTATAAAGAATCATTTTAATCACAAAGAATTAAAAAGGTAACAGTACAAAATAAAAATATTTACTTAAAATAAAATAAATAAATTTTTCTTGTAAAAAAACTTGGCGCTGCTAGACCTCGAAATTTAATAAAGTACTGAAATTTTTACTAAATAAAAAAACAATAAACATAATTTAGGGAAGAATGCGAGTAAAAAAGCAGCGCCAAGTATTTTTACAAGAAAAATTTATTTATTTTATTTTAATTAAATATTTTGTACTGTTAAGAAATCAAAAGAAGTTAAAGTTACAACTACTTAGGTTGAATTTACAAAATACGCGTGTACTTGGCGCCTTCATTTACCTTTTTTGAAATATTACATTCTTTACTAAGCATAAGTTGTCCTTGATTACCTTTCCTACTGTTGTTGACACTTACTTACTGCCTAATACAGCATAAACTGTTTAGACATTGGACATATGCTGTAATTTAATCTTCAAATTAAAAATTACTATACACACACACACACAC
>NW_020215404.1:109860-128179 GCF_003070985.1 Temnothorax curvispinosus | reverse complement strand
AAACTATGAGAAAGCAATGTACAAGTTTCCACTTGCACACTTAAAAACTATGAGGAAGCAATGTGCAAGTTTCTACTTACACACTTTTTTTATGAATAGAATATTATTAAAGATAGATTGGTGTTGTATTTGGCTTGATATCTCAAAATTTGCGAAATCTAGAGCAATCAGATTTTTTTATACAGAAATCGGTAACCTCTTTATTATTAGCAATTTTTATTAATTATATTATATTTTTCAATTTTTTCTACCCCTATTTCATATATAATTCTTTAAAATTTAATTAATCAGTTCTTGAGTTATAGAAATTTTAGTAAACTTGGCTGTTTTTTTTTTAACAGAAATTGGTAACTAATCAACTAAATCCAGAACTAATCTTAACAAATTATATATGAAATAGAAGTAAAAAAGACTAAAGAATATAATAGAATTAATAAAAATTGTTAATAATAAAGAAGTTACCAATTTCTGTTGAAAAAATACAGCCAAGTTTACTGAAATTTCTATAACTCAAGAACTGATTAATTAAATTTTAAAGAATTATATATGAAACAGGGGTAGAAAAAACTGAAAAATATAATAAAATTAAAAATAGATCGATATCTCAAATATTGAGAAAGCTGTAGCGTAAAATACGCTTTTCTGAAAAATGAAAATCCCCTTAAAATCCATACCGGTCGACGGATTTTAATAAAATTGGAGAAAAACATACTTTCTATGATAGGGTCGGTGCACCGTTTGTGGCCACTGCTCCATTTGTGGCCACTTCGACGAATTTTTCGAATTATTTAGTTAATGATTCATGTTCGCGCTACGTAAATTGAAAGATTTTGTTTTTACGGTATTTGTGTTGGTCAAGCTATCCGCCGATGCAGAGAACAGAACTTGTTTTATAACAAAATTACG
Source organism: Temnothorax curvispinosus (assembly GCF_003070985.1). Classification (NCBI taxonomy): domain Eukaryota; kingdom Metazoa; phylum Arthropoda; class Insecta; order Hymenoptera; family Formicidae; genus Temnothorax; species Temnothorax curvispinosus. Next base: position 127,273 of record NW_020215404.1, on the reverse strand, counting down.
TTTTATAACCGAACTGTGTGAATCGTTGCATTTTCTTGTAGAAAACGTTAAGGATACGTGGTAAGTTAAATGTTATAATAATTGTATAAAAGACATAATTGTGAGTAATGTTTGTGTAATTGACTTGCGGAAAGTCTAAAAATTAACCTCAAAATGCATAACCACGTATTTGACTTCTATTTATTAAAAAAATAATGGGTGTCGAAAACTAGATCATGTATTAATATAATTCTCCATTTTTGGCCATGGGGTGGCCAGAACTGGTTATTGCAGTGTTTCAGTTGTGGCCAGATAATCATCCAGTATCGTTATTATTCGCGTAGGTATACCTAATGCCTATACGACGTACGTATAAGTATTTGAAATACTTATACACCGATGTTATTAACCGAGGTTGTTGTGTATCATGTCTGGAGGACAAATTAGGTATAAAAGTTAAATATGCCTGAATATGCCACATATTATATTTTTATCATTTATAATTTGCAACTAAAATGTCCATGAAGCGCATGAGAATTGTTTAAACAATGATTTAACTAATAATGTTCAGAAATTTGTACAACGCAAATATCAGTAATCTCAAACAGCAGAGAAGAAACTTTGAAAAACATTTTACACTGTAAAAAAAAATTGTAAAATTACAGGTAATTTTAAGACCTACTATAATAGGTCCTCTTCAATTGAATTGAATTGAAGAGAAATATCATCAAGCCGTGATTGAGATAAAACAATCTTTACAAGCTGCAAATTTTGTGTGCACCACGGCGGACGTTTGGTCATCATAAAAACGTAGCTATTTAGACATGACAGTTCATTGGATCGACAATAATACATTGAAAAGGAACGGCGCTGCCATTGCCTGCAGAAGATTCAAAAGAGCACATACTTTTGATAAAGTAGCCGAAATAATAAGTGAGGTGCATTCTGAATTTGATTTAAAATTATCCAAAATTACGAAAACAATCACCGACAATGGTTCAAACATGGTAAAAGCGTTTAAAGTATTTCAAAGATCCGAGGAATCCGAGCCTATCGTCACATTAGATTGTCAACAAACCAATGATTATGATGTTAATGTAATCAACGATGATGAAGATAGCGAAGGTGAAATTGATGGAGACAATGATTTACTTCCACAAGTTTTTCCAGAATCGATCGAAGACTGCACAAATGATTATGAACTGCCTAGTCACGAAAGATGTGCTACACATACGTTACATTTAATTGCAGCGATAGATACTAAACAAGCAATGGCAAAAAGCAATACTTATAAGAAAGCTCACAATTCGGCTTTCGGGAAATGTCAAGCACTCTGGAATTTATGCACAAGATCACCAAAAGCTTGTGAAACTTATTTAGATACAACAGGAAAGGCTTATGCCCGACAAGATGGAATTCTTATTTTAACTGCGTGAACGACCTTTTAATTGTAAAGGAACATTTGAACGAAGCATTAAAAAATTTGAAACTTACGCTGTTTAAGGAAACAGATCTACAATTTTTAAGCGAATATATCAAGTGTTTGAAGCCGATAACCGAAGCCATACTAAGTTTACAAGGAGAAAAAGATACATATTATGGAATGTTGTTGCCTGAATTAATGAGGATTATCAAAATTCTTTCACATCTAAAAATGGAAAATCTTAAATATTGCGGACATTTAGTTGAAATCATCGATAAAAATTTAAAACGGCGGTTCAAACAATTTGTATTATTTGAAACAACGGCAAACGATGCCATCTTGGCATCAGTAGCTCATCCTTTCTTTAAAATGAAATGGGTTCCAAAAGAAAAAAAGGAATATGTCAAAACATTATTTATAATGGAAATAAAAAAATTACATCAACATGGTAATAAGGAAAATAATAATACAGAAGAAAAGAAAAAAGACAAATATTTCATGTTTCAAAATGATTCATCAGATTCATCCACAGGCGAGACAACAGGAGATTTAGAGGCTCTTCAATATTTACAAGATACAGACACATCACTTTCAATGTTACAATTATATCCAACAGTCAAAAGAATATTTGTGAAATATAATACATGTCTTCCGAGTTCCAGCGCCAGTAGAACGCCTTTTCTCTACGGCGGATTAATTATGAGACCCCACAGAAGAAAAATGGGAGATTCTCTGTTTGAAAAACTTGTGCTTCTGAAAGCACATTCCAATTTTAAGAAGAATGTCATTTTGCAAGTATAAATTAAAAAAGAATATAAAAATATATATATTATAATTATTATAAATATCAATATAAATATATTTTACAAAAGAAAATATTAACCCTCAATTAGCACACATGTGCTAATTCGCACCACTTTTTTTTCGTTCAGCACTTTATATATTTTAATTTTTCATATAAAAATTATTTCTTTTTCGTAAAATAGAGTGCACTACTCGATTGCCAGAACAATTTTACATAAATTTTTATTAAAAATAACTGAGATACAACAGTTGAAAGTTATCAAAATCTTAAATCGCACTAGTGTGGCATTTGGCATTTGAGGTGGCCCAACCGAGGTGTGCTAATTGAGGGTTAATAATAAAAGAAATATTAATATTATTACAAAAATAAATACATTATATTATTTATATTATATTATTATTCAACAAAGAAATATATTATATCATATTATTGTGCTGATTGTGCAACATAAAAACTTTATTTAGTCCATTGATCAGTTGAATATATAAAGAGAGTGAGACCTATTTTTATTTTAAAAAAGCATTTTTAAAATACCTATTTTCCATTTCCTATTTTAAATAGATGTCTAAAATTATTTTATATTATATATTTTCAAATAGGAATGTTCGAACTATTTTATATTTTCTATTTCAAATAGGTTTAGACACCTATTTTGCACATCTCTGAATAGGTGTAAATTTCCACACATTTTTAATTTGTGTAATTGTAATACAAAATTACTTTTTTCTTCCGTACTGTAATTTTGTAAAAATACAACCATTATATTGTATAGTTAGTTTGAGCTTCTTTATTACCCCAAAGGGGTCCAAAAGGGCGTTTTGGAGGGACGTACCCAACCCTGTACATATGTCCCTGCCATGGGCTCATCGGCGTTTTCTCAGGGACGTACCCAACCCTTTACAATCAACATGCCATTATCAAAAATAAAAAATAAAAATAAACTCTAACAAAAAAGAAAAATATCGGCGTTTTTTCGGGACGTACCCAACCCTGTACATTTTAGTATGTAAACTTTCAAACAAAAATATAGAAACATCATCAGTCTTGCTGTGACTCGCTATCTGGTGAGCCAGGAGCCAGGGGCCGTAACACGTGACGCAGTCCCTCTGCGCGTGATCCATCCGAATCCTAGCCGCCCGTTTTGCGTGTCGCTCCACGGTGCCTCCGCTTCCTCCGTGCGCATGCCACCGCCGCGGACATTATTTTCCGTTAATGTCAGCGGCGCGCCGCCGCCGCGGCAACGCACTTGAAAGATGTTCTCACATACTGCGGATACTCGAATATGCACATCCTCTCGCATGTATTCTCCTCAACGTCGGTGATATATCTCACAACTCCGAGAAGAGTGAGCATGATAAAATCTTATCTCTCTCGCACCATTGAGAACGTGTTGCCTTTGGATCGTACTTGTTCATGAGATCCAGCATTGCCTGGTGTAAACCGGTATACCAGAAGAGTGCATTCTTCTTATCGCCGTCGCCGCCACAGCACGCTTTCGCCTATGCCCGGGCCATGGTGACCGCGCCTCCTCTACCGGGCGGCTCTTCGCTCCTCGGCCCCCCGCTACCCGCTCCCGTATTCCCCTGATCTCCTCTTCCTTCTTACTCAGCCTTTGTTTTTTCTTTTTCCTCTTCCGTCTCCATTAGTAGGCTCTTCTCTAGCTCGCTTGCTATCTCATCCTCTTCTGATTCTTTTGTTCTTCCATCATCTTCTCCCCTCCTCTCCTTTCTCCTCTTCTTCTCTTCTCCCTCTCTAATTCTTCTTTCCACAGATTTGTCTTCATCCATTTTGACCTTTAGTCTACTCCCTGCCCTCCTCCTTGCCTCTAATACTCTCCATTTCTCCTCTTCACTTCCCAGCCTCACCAGCATCGTGAGCCATTCTCCTCTCAGCCCTATTACGCTCACTTCCTTCATTTCTACTCTTAACTTCAGTTCCTCCGAGAGCAGTTGCCTCACTTTCTCCCAGTTCGTTCCCTTTCCCATCCATCTGTTCCTCTCTACCCTTATTATTATGTTTTTTCTCCTTCTCTCATCTTCATTCCTCTCATCGTCGTCGGACCACCATTTCATTTCTTCTTGCCTGCCCCTGTTCTCTGCGCTTTCGTCCCTCTTCCTTTTACCCGCGCCCATTTCTAGCCTACGTATTTTTCTTTTCAGGTTCTCTATCTCCTCTCTCTGGTCCTTTACTTCCTCTTTTAGTGCTCTCAGTGTTTCCTTTGCTTGATCCCTTATCATTTTCTCCAGCATCTCTCTCTCTACCGTCACCTTCGCTCTGAATTCCATTCCTTCCTTTTGTCCTGTGCTCCCCTTTTCTTTGACCTTATCTGAAATTAAAAATTTTCTTAGCCATCTATTTCTCAACCTCTTTTTCCTTCCTCCCCTCCCCCACTCCTCATCTCTTCTATCGCTTTCATCCATTTCTCCCCCTCTCCCTTTTCACTCATTATCTTCTCCACCACGTCTTGCCAACTCTCTCCCTCCCAATCTTCCCATCTCGAGCACTCTTCCCAGACATGTTCCCACGTCTCCTCCTTCTTCTCACATATCCTGCATTTTTTGTCTTCCTCTTTTCCCCAGTATAGTCCCTCCCTAATCTCGTTGCCCAATCTGAACCTTGCGATTCTGTTCCATCTTGCCTCCTCCCAGCCCTTCTTTAGATATTCCGGAATCCCATCCTTCCTTATTCGTTTATACCACCTGTTGTATTTCGATTCCATAATCTTTCCCATTCTTTCTTGTCTTTGTTTTGCTTTCTCCTTGTGTTCAATTGCCTCCTCTGTCAGTCCCTCCTCCCCTCCCTTTTCTACCCCAATACCTTCCCAGTATTCCTTTCTCTCCTGCTCCCATCTTCCTATTATCCTTTCCTTCTTCCATCTTTCTTTCATTTCTTCCAAACATTTCTTTGCTATTTTTCCTCCTTTACCTTCTTCCAGTTTTCTTTCGAATTTCCATGCTCTCTTGCTCGCTCTGGCTCCCATTTTTTCCCTTTCTAGTTCGTCCCTGACCATGTACCCTGGGGTCCTCCAGTTTACACCGAGTGTCCATCTGAGGTATCTCTCGTGTATCCCTTCTACCTCCCTCCTTTCCTTCCACCCCCATATTTCAGCCCCGTATCCCATCACCGTCCATATCAGTGTATCATACAGCCAGATCCTTCTTTTACAGTCCTTTTTCCACATCCTTTTACCTATTCCCCACACTTCCCTCATCACCCTTGCTGCCTTCCTTCTTCTCTCTCTGATATGTGCCTCCTGCCTTCCATTCGCCATCAGCGTGTACCCCAGATATTTGAATTCTTTGACCTCTTCTAATTTCTTTCCCTTCCATCTCCAGTCATATTTCTTCTTCCTCCCTCCTTCTTTTCTAAATCTTATTATCTTCGTCTTCTCCGTACTCAGCGTTAGGCCTTTCCTGTCTAGGTATCCCTCAAGCCTGCTTATCATGGATCTCATGTCCTGTTCCTCCTCCGCTAGTACTGCTATGTCATCTGCGTACATTAGGGTGTATATCTTCTCCCCTTTTACACTCACACTCCCCCCATCCGCTCTTCCTTATGTGATCCTCTATGTCTGCAATTAGTAAGTTAAACAGTATCGGGCTTAACGGGCAGCCCTGTCTTAATCCCTTCGCCATCCAGAATGATTCCCCTTTTTCTTCTCCTCTTCTTACATTGCTTTTTGTTTCTCTCAGGACTTCCTCCACCCTATCTATCAGTCCTTGCCTTACTCCTCTCTCTTTCATTGCCTTAATTAGAACTTCCTTATCTACAGAGTCAAACGCCGCCTTGAGATCTACGAATAGAACTGTCATCTTCCCTTTTTCCTTTCCTAGATGTCTGTTTATCAAATAGTTTAGCGTAAATATCTGGTCCATCGTCCCCATTCCTTTTCTAAATCCTGCTTGGTTATCGGGAATCAAGTTCTTCATTTCTACTTCATTCCTTATCCTTTCTGCTAATACCGCCGTGTATATCTTGTACATTGAGGGCATAATCGTTATCCCTCTGTAGTCTTTTACCTCTTTTCCTTCTCCTTTCTTCACTAAAGGTATTATCTCACCCTCCTTCCACTGTTCGGGCCAGCCTTCTCCCCTCCATACTCGTTTACATATTTCCCAGGCCCACCTCACCATCTCTTCTCCTCCATATTTCCATACTTCATTTGGGATTCCGTCCTTACCTATTGCCTTTCCTGTTTTTAGATTCTTTATTACATTTCTCACCTCCTCTAACTCTATCTCTTCCTCGTCTTGTCTGTCCCTCCCTCCTTCTCCTTTCACTACCCTGTTCTCCACGCCTCCCATTAGCTCCATAAAGTATTTTTTCCACTCTTCCAGCCCTATGTCTTCGTTTATCCTTTTCCTTCTTTTCCTTACTCTACCTATCAATTCCCATACCTTACTTTCCGATCTCGCTTCTCCTATCTCTGTAATCATCCTTTCCTTCTCTTCCTTTTTCTTTCTTTCACATACTTCTCTGTATTTCCTTCTCCTTTCTCTATATCTTTCTACCTCCCCTTTCCCCTTTCTCCACTTTCTTAGTTCTGCCCTCGCTTCTTTCTTTTTCTCCTTGCATTCTTCATCCCACCATCCTCTTCTGTTCTTATTGGCACCCCTGACCTCCCCCTTTTCATTCTCCTTTAGTATTCCTCTTATCTTTGACACCCCTACCTCTATCTCCTCCTGCAATTTTCTGTTTCCTCCTATCTTTCCTATCTTCTCAACGAAGTGTTTTCTTCCTTCTTCGCTCCATATTCCTCTTCTTCTTGTCCTTTCTATCTTTTCCCCTCTCTGTGTTCTCTTCGCTCCGCCACTTATCCACAGTATTAGCGGGTGATGGTCTGATTCTACTCTATCCCCTATTTCTAGTTTTTCTATTTTTTCTCTGCTATCCTCATCACCTATAATATAGTCTATAACTGTTTCACCCTTTCCTCCCGTGTATGTGTATTCTCCTTCTTCGTCTCCCTTCGTGCCACCATTTAAAATCATCAATCCTCTTTCTTCTATGAATTCTAGTAGCGTCCTACCATCCTTGTTCACCTTCTTATCTTTAGAATGTTTCCCTTTTCCTTTCTCACTTTCTTCATCTTCCTCTTCCCTTCCTCCCTCCTCTCCCGTTCTCGCATTAAAATCACCTCCTATTATGGTCCTTACTCCTATTTTTCCCTCCTCTATGCAATCATTCAACCCTTCTAACTTCTTATCAATGTCTTTGTTTACATATATTCCTATTATTTTCCATATTTCCTCCCCTATTCTTAGCTTGACTTCAACCCTGTTTTCCTCTTCTTCCTTCCCTCTACCCTCCTTTATTTCTTCTATCCCTTTTCTTATACCTACTAGCATTCCTCCGCATGCTCTACCTTTCTTATTCCTCCTATTCGCTATTTGTACTCTCCAGCCAAATTCCTTTGGTAGTTTCTCTTTCATCTTCTCCCATCCTTTCTTATCCATCCATGTCTCCATCATAATAATCACATCCCATTTCTTTACCCCATCCCAAAAGTCTCTATCTTTATTTATTATTCCCGCTACATTCCAGAATACCACCTTCGTCTCTTCCCTCCCCCCTCTTTCTTCCTCCCCTTTCTTTATATCTACGTCTTCCTCAACTCTGGATTTGCATCCTGCCGCTCTCCCTCCCTCCTCCCATTTATTTTCCCCATCCTCCTCGCATTCTTTGTTTTCATTCTCTTCGTTGTGACCTATGAAAGTCTTCCCTCTCCTCCAGTCTGCCTTTGCTTTCGCTCCATCTCCATTCCTTGTTGTCCTCCCACATCTTTTGATAACCAATTGTCACTCTTTTTCCTTTCTCTCTCTTCTCTCTTGCTATCTTTCTTATCTCTGTTTGTATTTGTCTTTCCTGTTTGGTGAGATCGTCATCCAGAAAGCTTCCATATTTCCTTCCTAGTTCCTTCTTTTTCTTCATGACGTCTCTTTTAGCTTCCCAGTTTTTGCATTTCAAGAGTCTCATTTTGTATTCCCCGTTTCCTATTTCTTGTATTTCTTCTATGCTTCCTTCTGTATTGTTTAGTTCTTCCATCAACTTTTCGAAATTTTCTTTTCTTTCTTTAACGTTTCTTAACTTCTCCTCCTTTACGATTATGTTATTTTTTCTCTTTCTTCTTTCCGTCATCTCCACACTTTTTTCTATTTCCTTCATTTTTTCTATCATCTCCCTGCCTTCATTCTCCTCTGCGCCCTTCATCTCTAATTTTTCTATCTTCTTCTCCATCGTTTTTACCTTTTCTTCTAGTGCCTTTCTCTGCCTTTCCCATATTTCCTCCCTTCTCTTCCATTCCTCCCTTACTCCCTTTATTTCGTTTTTTATTTCTTCTTTGTCTTTTTTCCTCTCCTCCTCCTGTTCTTCCATTTTCCTCAGTATCTCTTTTAATAGATCCTCTGTCGCCATCTTTCCTTTACCCTCTTCTCCTTTTTTTATCTTCGCTGGCGGTGATCTGTTGGTCCTTCTCGTTTCATTAAATTTGTCGAGAATTTCTTTCTCTGCTGCCCTGGCCGCTTCTTCCTCTAACTCTTTTCTTTTCTTTTTCAAAATGAGATCTTTGACCGATCCTAGGCTGTCCGCCCTTCCTCTTTGTTTAGCAAGCTCCTCCGTTTTTGTAGGCCTGCCTCTTGCTTTCCTCTCCCCTTCGTCTTCCCTCTTCTTTCCTATCCTTCCGTGCTGGTCAATCTCTATTCCTAATTCCTTCTCTGCCTCCATCCGCCGCTTTTCCTTTAGCCTTTCCCTCCTATTGGTTATCTTTCCTATGCCTATGGTTGAAAGCACTTATAGCATTTATCCCCTCTATATCCGCGTTAGTCTATGCCCGCTTTCGACCCCGCCTTTCTGTCAGTCGCCCCTCTATACTATCTGTATTCTATGCCACCCGGTCACCTCTCACCCGTCCCTTTCCTTACCTTTTTCCTCTTAACTGCTTCCTCCCGTTCTTAACCCTTTCGCCTCCGCCCTCTCGCTCCTCCACGCCTCCCTGTTCCGCCGCTCTTGACCTCTCTAACTTTCTCCAATCCTTTTTCCACCTTGAAATTGCTCTCTGCCACACGCACACCTGTTGCTATCTACTCGCCGGAACCGGAAGTCCCATTATATTGTATAATTACAACTATTAGTGGGTCTCAAAATTACCCACTATAATAGTTGTAATTTTACAAAATTTTTTTACAGTGTAGTTTATCCTGAAGTAAAAAAGTCATCAAAAAAAAATATAAATAAAATACAATTACCTTCAATAATTACAAGTGATCGCTGGTTACAGTTAAAAAAAACAAAGAAAAGGATAAAAAGCGATTATTGTTAGAGCAAAGACAGAAAAAGAAAATAGAATTAGCGATAAAACGAAAAGAAAATTTAAGAATAAAAGCAGAAAAGGGAAATAAAGAAAAAGAAAAAATAAGAAGAGAAAGAAAGAAGGAAGGAAGAAATAATTGCTAAAAAATTAAAAACAGCTAACAAAACAAGTAAGTAAAAACTCTAATAGATTAGATGAATTATTTTAAACAATGTTAATTTTTTGATATTTTTATTTTACAATTTTTTTGATATTTTATTTTATTTTTTATTTTATTTTACAATTTTATTTGATCTTATTTTACAATTTTAATTTAAAAAATTTAAGTTACTATATATTGATGACGCATAAACCTTCATAAGATATATAAATAAATTTTTTAAATTTTTAATATTAGTTGATAGAAGTTTATGTATGATATGCTATATATATAATATTTTATTAAAAACAAATATTAACATAAAAATAAATCATAATTTTTATTATATATACCTATTTATTAATTGTTAATTTAGAAATTAACCTCAGTTTCATTATGTGGCCAAAACTAGTACTTATTGTGGCGAAACTGGTGTTTTGGTGGCCAAAAACGGTGAAATCGGAACTTATGATATAATTTTTATTTTTGAAATATTTATTTAAATTTATTTGTTTGCTGATCTTAAGTTTCTTATCTAAAAGATTCTTAAGAATATATTAAAGTAGTTAAAAGCGTTACATAACAAATAGAATTTAATTAAAACGTATTTATTTCGTTAAAAATCCTTAAAGTGGCCACAAACGATGCACTGACCCTACTCTATTTGTGTGCAAAACTTCAACCCGGTATCTAAAAAATTGTAGAAGTAGATGCGTGTACAAAAAATCCGTACACACACACACACACACACACACACACACGCACACAAACACGCACACGCACACGCACACGCACACGCACATACTTTCGGACATTTTCTACTAATATGATTTCTCGACATTTTAGAACATTCTAAATCTATTTTCTTTAAAATTTCGAAAAACATTTTTTTCACCATTACAAAGCTTCCTCTATGAGGAAGCAATTAGAGCAATCATGGAGATTTGTTAAGATAGAAATCGGTAACCCTTTTTGGAGACTTTATAGACTTTAGAGAGAAAATGGGACTATATAAGCTATCGTATGATACCTTATTTATTACTTTACGATTATTAGTTTGAAAATATAAACGTTCAAAGTGTGACATGTTTTCGTTGCATAACAAAAATTAGAGCAATCATGAAGATTTGTTAATATAGAAATCGGTAACCCCTTTTGGAAACTTTATAGACTTTAGAGAGAAAATGGGACTATATAAGCTATCAAATGACACCCTTATTTAATACTCTACGATTATTAGTTTCAAAGATATAAACGTTCAAAGTGTGATATGTTTTTGTTGCATCTGTGCCTGGATTTACCCCCTCTTACTGTCGACAAAGACGTAGTTCTACGTCAAAAATTGTCGAAATTATTGCAGTAGGTCAGAGTAAAATGTGAAAATTTCAACAGGAATGCCCCATATACTTTTCTATGTCAACTATTCTCTGCTTTAACAAAAAGACCGTTTAATATGTACTATTTCCACATACATATTAGTCATTCATGCCTTTCAAATACTTTCAGTACAAAAAATTACTGCTATATTTTTCAAACTTTTTTGTTAATATAATTTTTTAATAAAGAATCAGCTTTTGACGATTGTTCAGGATAGTGACCTCTATAATGTATGTCAAGGTCATAGGAGCTAGACTCCCTTTTGTATTTACCAAAAAATTTTTTTTAATTGATTTTGGATTTTATGTAGATATATATAGCCCTTTGAAAAATTTTGATTTAGTAAACGCTTTTAGTAAATTATTTTTACATGTGAACCGCATGTGATGATGTAACATAACATAATACAATATAAATGTTACAGAAAAATATTTTTATATGTATATAATAATCCAATGATACAATGTGATATAAGTATTACATAAAGGACAAACCAATTTTTCAATTTGCTCCTAATAATATAGATAAGAAACAGTTTTTAAATATATATATTTTTTGCACATAATTATTTATCTTAAGGTATTCCTTTCACGGAGGAGCGTATTTTGTAGGCGCTTAAGCAGGGCCTCAGCAAACTCTTCTATATTGCATTAAACTTATATAAAATTAAGTTATAATTGATTATTATGTTTAATTATTTTAAAAAGTGAAAATATTATGTGTATTTAGAAATTTTTCATTTTTCGGTAAATTTTACTATCAGAACAATATAGCAACGCTGCGCTTTTCAGGGCGCCGATTGTAAAATGTGAAGTTGATAACAAAAGTGTCAATGTAAGTGTCAATTTCATTAATCAAAAAATATTGTGACATTTTCTTTTTATCAAAGAGAGATTTTATAATAATAATGAGTGATAAGAAACATAAAGTGAGGAGTAATATGTGGGCAAAAATAAGGGACAATTTGTGAAAATAAAAGTTGATAATAAACCGTACGTGATGAACTGAAGTGTGACATGAGCGCACAGCTTGCAGCGCGCGTTGCCAAATAATTCCTTGAAAGTCGCCATTTAAAATATTTATCTATAAACCACATTTCAAGTCAACTTTTAACATAAATATTTTGTTTAAATATTCGGTGACTCTGTATTTTTATCGACACTATCGAAAGTATAGAGTTTAACGAATATGTAGCGCAGTTAATATTTAATATCTTAAGATATTTGATAAACAAATTATTACATTGAAATGTGGAAAATAGACATTTTCGATAACATATAAAATTCACATATAAAATATCGATTTTTCAAAGTCATAATTCTTCTTTATATGTCTAGTAATGTGGTTTAATTTTTTTCTGGCGTAAAGATATGCATTTTAACTTTCTCGTACCAAAAAATCAGTTAATTCTTAAGACTTTGGTGTCATGAAAAGAATACCTTAAAACATATTATATCAGATAAGACAAAATGGTAATAAAGAGTTCGTAAAAAAATAATGAGTTACTTTGGCCTTAATTAGTTTCAATTAATTGTCGAGAATAATAGGGGTACTCAAATAAGTTAGAGTTTAACGGTTTGACAGGTTATGTCGGGTTAAAGTCGGGTAAAAAGTTAATTTTTAAACTTTTAACCTAAAAATTATTGTGATAGGTTAATGAGTCACTTATGTATTTTGCATAACCTTAAAAAGTAGCGCGCCCAAAGTTTAAAAATTAACTTTTTACTCGACTTTAACTCGACAAAACCTGTCAAACCGTTAAACTCTAACTTATTCGAGTACCCCTAATGAGAGTTATAATCTAATATATGAGCGCAGATAAGATAATATACATAATATCCAACAAATCCAATAAAACTTTGAAAATTCAAGTTTAGTAGGGGAGATTAGAGACAAAAGTAACAGGAGATAAACATAAATAATAAACGTGATTATCTAAAACCTATCATTCCTGTACGAATCTATCTACTGTGGTATATCGTCTTTTGAATGCCCCTCCCACCTCAATAATAGCGCTTGAAACTGATTTCTGAATATTTTATTGGGAATTTGGTTTATTTTCTTATTTATTGTATATTATAAATTAATCACTATTCCTTCGAGTAGTTTGTTATATAAAAACAATATTTAAAAGTTAGTTTTTTTAAATAAAAATCAATGTTTGACCAATTCTGGCAGAAATGTAAATTAGGATAAAAATAACAGCCTGTTACTTTTATCCTGAAAGTAATGTTATTGGTATTGATTTTCATTCATTCATATATGTAGGGGAGACCGGGGCTATCTGTCTACGGGTGCTATGTGTCCACAGTACTGCTATCTTAAGTTTTAAGAGATATGTCTCTACCATTGTAACAAGTATTTGAAAAATGCCTTACGTAAGAGATTTAAATGTTGTTTGTTTTTTTTTGCGATGCCTCTCGCAGACGCTATATATGTTAAAAGAAAAGCGAAAACAATTATTCACATTTTTCGACGGTCAAAAAATTTGCTGTGCGACAGTAGTTTAACTTTAATTAAAGTAAGCAATTCATAATATTATCAATTAATATATAGTTATCAGGTGTGAGAAGCGTCAAATCTTAATTTCGCATAATCTAAAATTGGCAACATATTAAAGTCTGAAAAATATGGTTAGGGCTATCTGTCTTATTTTTGATGAGGCAATGTGTCCACACTTCAATGACGGATTGTTCTTTTATTAATAGATAATGCTGCGTAACTGCAAAAGAAAGACTTTTCTTAAGACGGATAAGGTAGACATATCGAATAAAATTATACTTGTTAGAGCGATTAAAAGAATAAAAATCGAGCGAAAATCTTTTCGTAAAAACAGCGTTAAACTTTGCAATAAATGTTTGGGCTCTCACTCGCTACTGTAAAAAAGTGACCTACGAGCAGTTACTTGATCCCGCAATTCAAGAATCGTCACTAAATTTTTATTTTAAAAATACACGTCAAGTTAAATATGAGTTTGTCTTAAATTATTGAGTATTTACTATTTCAAACGCTGCTGAGGATAAAGTGAAGGCCCCAAATATAAAAAAAAATTAGGGGAGCAAATTAGAGCGCCAAACTCGTAATCTGAGGAACCAGGTTCGAGTCTACTAGAGCCATAAAGGATGGAATGTTTTTCCGATAGCTGCGCCCCTCTGTGCAAGATAGGCTCTTGTGCGGAGAAAACTAAGCTCCGTCTTTCAGAAAGAAACGTTAAGCCGTTGGTCCAAAGGGTTAAAGTGAGAGGAGAAGGATAGTGTTGGTAGTAGATTGCGAACCCTGCGGAGATATGCAATAAATTACAAATTTTACAGAAATTTTCTTTTTACAAAAAAAACGATTAAAGAATTGAGGCAACAAAAGAAACTCATCACATTGATTTTGCAACGAACTCAAAATCAGTTTGATGCCACTGTATATAAAAAAAAGTCAGCTCTACGCAGGAATCCTGTTGAAAAATCTACACAAAGTGCCTACTACTGCTCTGACTCCAACGACTAGGCAGTTTTTTCAATATTATATGTTGTTGCGCTAGCCGTGTTGCAAAATCACACACAGACACTCACGCGCTCGCACTCCCGACGCTCGCGGAAATAAGAGAAACACTGCGGTTTAATAGGAAAACAATCTTATAGCGTTTATTATCGTTGCGATACAGAAGAGCGCGGTCATACGTCCGAATGGTCCATTAGCTCAAGACAAAATCCGTCAGTTGTTGTTTAAAATCAATCAATACAGCTCGTTACTAAAAACGTTTAGCATCTTGACGGAAAAACAGCTCGTTGTACGCTTCAGCTCGGAGTTCGAGAGCATATCGGGCGGCATGCACTGCCCCCCTTCTTCAGATTGTCGTCCCGACAGCTTGCTGCAACTCCTTGGGAGGCCGCTGCTTCTGGACAGTTTCCTGCCCTCCTCGTGCTGCTGTAACGAGTTACCGGGCTCCGTCCATTCCAGCCTCCACATCAGGTTCCCTTCAAGTCTCTCCTCATAGAGCTGGCCAGGCTCCACGACGAATATCCTGCTTGACCACCTGACTCCCGCCGCCGGTGCTCCTCTTCCCTCTTGAGTTTTGCGCGCTTGGGTCTTCTTTCTTCTAGATCAAAGGGGGAAATACTTCCGTGGACCCATCGCTCTAAGAGCTCTCTGTTTCCTGCCTCGGCATTCGCCCTCAGTCTCACGGGAAAACCAAGGTCAAAAACCGTGAGAGAGGCAGTCTAGAAAGGTTTCCCAGAATAAACTTCTGTAATTCCTTAGCCGCCATGCCTTTTCCGTTTGGTGCTAATATCTGCAACAAAACATTTTAAACGCAGAAAAATTGGACAAAAATTAACTAGTAACTTCCTAAAAATAATTAAAGTACGGGCTCAGACTCATGTCGTTGATTAATAAATCTGAGCGTCTTTGAACGCTCGATCGTTATTTTAAGCGACGTTACTCCCTCTACTTGAAGAGTGCGCTTCACAAAGCCGTCGGACAACGCGGCGACGAATTGAGAGCTTGCAATTTTATCGCAAACTTTATGAGAGCATTCAGGGTACGCCTTCTGCGATAGCCTCTCTAAATCCGCGCACAACGCTGCGAAATCTTCGCCCGGGCGCTGTTTCCGGTTAGTGAAGATAATATGTCTGAGCAAGTTGGCTTTCCCCGAAACGCAACTCTAACTTCGCCTTTAACTCTGCGTAAGAGAGAGATTCGATCCCGTCGGCGAACGAATCAAGTAATGAACGCGCTTTCCCCCGTAAACACGACGCCAAAACGAGCGCTTTTTCCGCTTCACTCTATTTATTTGTAACGGCAATTAGCGAGAATTGTGAAAAAAACTCGTGTACCGGCGCCTTCCCGTCGTACGTATCGGGCTTTAACTTAATCCCGCGAGAAATTCTGTCTTTGGACGCGTCTACACCCGCGCCCGTCACTTGCACCGCGCCGCTCGCGTTTTTGCCCAAAGGAAAACTATTGGAGGACTCTGAAATCCTCTCCTGAATATGATGAAACTCGTCATCGCGCTGCTGTATTATCGCCGCGAACTCGGCTTCCCTCTACATGCGTTCCGCGCGCATCTCACGGATCTTCTGCATCACCGCCTGCAGTGTAATCACTTCCGCCGTCATCTCCGGAGCGTCCGATTGTGGAGTCGTTATCCGGAGCCGTTTTCTTGTGGGAGCGATTGAAGCCATCTCGTCTTAATTAGCGCAGCTCGTCTCTTGTATCCCGGACGAGCCCCCAAAATGTTGCGCTGGCCGCGTCGCTCAATCACACACAGACACTCACGCGCTCGCACTCCCGACGCTCGCGGAAATAAGGGAAATACTGCGGTTTAATAGGAAAACAATCTTAGCGTTTATTATCTTCGCGATACAGAAGAGTGTGCGGACCAGCATCTCAAGACAAAATCCGTCAGTTGTTATTTAAAATCAATCAATACAGCTCGTTGCTAAGGACGTTTCGCATCTTGTCGGAAAGACAGCTCGATGCACGCTTTAGCTCGGAGTTTGAGAGCATACCGGGCGGCATGCACGCAACAATATGAATAATAAATAATATTATAAATAAGTATAAATATTAATATAAATAATGTGTTTTTTATTATGTGAACAGATAACTCCGCATATGAGGCTATCTGTCTACGCTCGACTTGCCCACTTAAAAAATTCGCCTCTTTAAAATGTTAAAAGATTAACATTTTAATTATGTTTTTTTTAATAGCAAGGTTGAAGAGTTATACCATTAAAATTTTAGCCAAATATCTTTATTAGTTTTTTAGTAAGCTTGAAAAAAGCGTAAAGTGTGGACACATAGCCTCGGTCTCCCCTATATATACTTGTGTTTTGTTTTAAATGATACAGTTGATTATCTCGTCAACAGATAATTTTATTGAAAAATGTTTCGGATAAAAGTTGCATGGTTTGGAGGGGGACACATGATGAAAATATAGACTTGACCTTGAGTGACCTTTTCAATGCCAGGTCAATGTGATCGATGTTTTCTTAAACGGAACCCCTTCCCCCCTATTGTTGTATATTCGGGAGTTGTTAAGGGTCAAAAATCGAAATTTGACCCTAAATGACTCCCGAATGGATCAACGTATCGTTCTCTGATTTGCGCCAAAATTTTTCTTATTTTATGCCCTTTTAAATAATGTACTACAATAGGGGGGGTTCCGTTTAAAAAAACACCGATCACATTGACCTGGTCTTGAAATGGTCACTCAAGGTCAAGTCTATATTTTCATCATGTGTCCCCCTCCAAACTATGCAACTTTTGTCCAAAACATTTTTCAATAAAATCAACGGTTGACAAAATAATCAACTGTATTATTTAAAACAAAACACCCTGTATATATACATACATATATATATATATATATATA
Organism: Temnothorax curvispinosus; assembly: GCF_003070985.1. Classification (NCBI taxonomy): domain Eukaryota; kingdom Metazoa; phylum Arthropoda; class Insecta; order Hymenoptera; family Formicidae; genus Temnothorax; species Temnothorax curvispinosus. Next base: position 109,874 of record NW_020215404.1, on the reverse strand, counting down.
TATGTATGTATATA
>NW_020215404.1:99969-104860 GCF_003070985.1 Temnothorax curvispinosus | reverse complement strand
TATATATATATATATATATATATATATGTATTTATACAGAGTGTCCCATTTTAATCGATCATCCCCAAAAACTTTTTTATTTGTGATTCTAGAAATAAATGCTTCAGACGAAAGTTGTTTGGTTTAAAGGGGGACATATGATTCCAATGTGAGTCGTGTCATACATGTCGTCATTTTCAAGAAATTTTAAAGAAGACTAATTTCTTAAAAGAAACTTGATTTTTTTCTTTGAAATAAAAGTTGTAGATCTCATCGAGACGTTTTCAGAACACTATAATAAAGCTCTCTGTCGTTAAGAATTTCCTGAGATATTAAAAATTTTGTTATCGGGCTCCGTCTCCTTAAGTCCCCTTCTTCAAGAAGCTCGGTCCTTTTGACCTCTTCCTCTTGGGTCCCCCGTCACGGTCTTTTCCGGGAAAGAGCTGGCCAGGCTCGTCCCCCTTGCCGGCTTCAGGACGACTCCTACTAGAACATCGCTTTAAGTCTGGCTCGGCGTAGACCCCTTCTTATTTCCAGCGTTGACTCTTCTTGAAAATTTTCGGACATAGGGGGGGACTTCCGTAGACCCTGCATTTTGCAAGACTTCCCAGTCTCTGCCTCGGCATTTGGCCTACGTCCTATAGGAAAACCACGGTGGGCGAGTTTTCTTCATTAAACGGCACGAAGAGACTTTAGATAGGACTACGTTGTCTTCGTCAGTCCTCTTCAAAAAGTCCTCTTCCGGATCGAAAGTCCTTTTTGACTCTCTGTGAAAACAAGCATTAAACGCAGTAACACGAACAATAACATAACAAGTTTCTACTTAATATAATTTCGTTTCTCTCCATTTCTACCCTGAGCTCCGATCTATTTTACTTTTCTGATTGAATAAAGAGTTAACCTATCGGCATGCACTACCTTCTTTTTCCGTGTAGGCGACCTCTGAATGCAGTAGACAACATTGCTAAGCTTTTTCACCACGGAGAAGGGTCTTTCCTAATTGCCCTGTAACTTCGGGGCCTTTCCTTTCTCCCTTCAAGAATTAAAGAACCAAACCTTTTGTCCAGGCTAAAAAAGAGTTCGCCTGGCACCTCGGTCGTACCAGGTCTTTACCCGAGAAGACTTAACATTCATCCGTTCCCTAACACTAAAATAAATTTCCTCGAGGGATCCTATAATTTCTTATTAATTAGAACTTCTCTGGATTCGGTGGACTCCCTTGGAGTAAATCAAGAGGTAATCTCAGATCTCGGACGAAATAAGGCTCTGCGGGAGTTACACCAGTTAACTCGTGTTTATATAATCTATAATCAAGTAAAAACATGGGTACCCAACGGTCCCAATCTTTCTGATTTTCGGAGATATATTTTGATAAATAATTCGTAATGGTCTGATGTTGGCGCTCGGCCTGACCATCTGATTGGGGATGCAAAGCCGTGGTCCTCGTTTTCTTTATTCCATTAATTCGAAAAACCATTAATTCGGTGAAAAGCTTAGATTCAAAGTTCTTTCTCTGATCCGTGTGGACAATCTCTGGAACTCCGTGCCTAGAAACAAACTGGCTAACAAAAACCTCCGCCACAGTCTTTGCCCTGATATTTTTAAGCGGAAAAGCTTCCACTCATTTTGTAAAACAATTTACTGACCAAGAAATATTTACTCTCAGAATAAGTCGTCGGGAGGGGACCAAGAATGTCCATTTGTACTCTTACAAGAGGAGCCCCAATGTTAAAAATTTGAAGAGAAGACTTTTTTTTTCCCACAGAGCCTTTTTTGGCTACGCAGATGTTACAAGATTTGAACCAATTCTCGACATTCTGCTTACACGTCGCCCAATAAAAGCGTTTTCGGATCTTTTTTAGGGTTTTGTTCATCCCAAAATTTCCGCCCGAAGAGGAGTCATGAGACTTTTCCAGAATCTCCTTCACGTGTTTCCGAGAAACAACAAGCTGGAGTAGGCTTGATTTCAAATTGGGAACCTCCCACTTCTTATAAAGGACTCCATCCTTGACAACTAGAGCGTCCAAGTAGGACCAGTAAACTCGGGATAAAACGTCCTTTGCAATTATCTCGGAACGCGGAGGTTGTTCTCTCGCCTCCTTGGCTCGAAGAAAGATAGAAACGCCAGGGTCTTTCTCCTGGTTTCTACGCCAGTCCTCGAGACTTTCACCTCAAAAAACTATGCGAGCAACGGACTTTGCTTGCTCTTCAGCACTTTTCTTTACGACTTTGGCGCAATACCCACAGCCAGATAGCTCACATTGCCGTCTAGACAATCCGTCGGCATTCTTGTGAGTCTAACTTTTCCAATAAAGGATTTCAAATTCATATTGCTGGAGTCTCTCCAGCCAGCGTGCCAATTCCCCTTTCAATTCTCTGAAAAACATCAACCACCTTAAAGAAGCGTGATCCGTGTGGATTAGAAATTTCCGTCCTAGGAGATAGTGACGAAACGACTTTGAAGACTCCACTATAGCTAAAAATTCTCGTAGGGTTATGCAATAGTTCCGCTCAGACCTGGTAAACACCCGACTACAATAGGCGATTACTCTTTTCTTCCCTTCCTGTATTTGCGAAAAAACCGCGCCGATGTCAATATTAGAGGCATCGGTATCTGGAATAAATTCTCCTTTCCCTTTAGGAAAAGTCAAAACTGGGGTAGAAGATAAAGTCCGCTTTAATTTCTCAAAAGTTTCTTAGCATTCCTCTCCCCAAATAAATTTGGAACAATTTTCCGTTAAAGAGTATAGAGGTTTTGCCAAGGGAGAGAACCCTTTTACAACTTTACGGTACTAGGAACAAAATCCTAGGAAACTCCGCAATTGTTTTTTATTATGTAGGACTGGCCAGTCTCTTACCGTGGAAACTTTTTCGGAATCTGTGGTCACTCCATCTGCTAAGACTATATATCCCAAATATTGAACATTTTTTCTGAAAAGAACGCACGTCTTTAAATTTATTTTTTAATTTACTTTACGAAATCGTTGAAAAATTTTTTTCACATTCTCTAGCATTTCCGAAAAACTTTTTCCGAAAATGATCACGTCATCTAAATAAATCAAACAAATTTCCCCCAAAATTCTTCTTGTTATATTAAAAGAACAACTGCACCTTTGATTGCACAATAAAGAGAATATATATTTAGTAGTGAATACAATCTTGGTTAAGAAACTTGTAAAGCTCGCGTTACTCAGGCGACGGTTTTGCTTTATCTAAAAGAAAGGGGAAGAAGTGAGAGCGTCTAGGTTATTCTCGCGTTATCTACGACTAATCAGTATCAAGGGCAGCACTGGGCATAAGCGCGAAGTACGAAATTCATTTAGGTATAATAATATTAGTAATCACTCTCAATAATTTTTTTAAAACTTTTTCCATCAAACACTGGAATGTCGCGGGGACATTACACAAACCAAAAGGCATTACAGTGAACTGCCATAAACCGTTTCCAATGGAATTTTCTAAATCTTGGACATTTTCAAGAATAGAACGCGCCTTTTCTTTTAAACTAGAGGCTAAAGGCCGGTTTTCACATGCAATGATTGGTGGCGCCAGGCCGCGCCAGTCGACTAACGCCAGTAAAAATGCAAGTGTAAACACTTGATACAAACTGGCGCTAGTAATGTGGCGTTTACTGGCGGCTATTGGCCAAAGCATATAACCTCAAATTCTGAGGTTATATGCTTGCTGTCATTTATTGTGTGTTTAATAAATGTTAAATATTTTTCATATTATACGCCAATTACTGTGTAAATACTTGTGAGTTTGCTAGTCGGTTCTGGCGCCAATGAATGCCAGTCAGTTGGCGCCACTAATCATTGCGTGTGAAAACCGGGCTTAAGATAATCGTTTTTGACGCGTCATTCCATCTATTCGCCCGAGTAATTTATTCGAATTGCGAGAAAAATTCACCTAACGGGATTGTCCCGTCATACGTGTCGGGCTTTAATTTGAGGTTCTGTTCCCATTTTATATCGCGACGCGGGTCTTCCTTTCCGCGATTCACTACCGCGAACGCGTCTCGCGACCCCGAATCTCCGTAAGCTCTGTTATCGGGAGGACTTATCTGTATGCGAGCCTGACTCCGAGGCTCCGCATTCCGCTGCCGCAACAAAGCTGCGTGCTCCTCGCGCATTTGCTGCATCTCCTGCAGCATGGCTCAAAGGATCTCCGTCTCCGCTGAGAGCTGAGGAGCGCTCGGGCCGGCTCGGGAAATTTCTATCTCCTTCTCGAGCTGTGGGGCACTCGGCCACTCGGTGCTCGTCATCGAATTCCTCGTTCGTTCGCTCTCACCCGTCCGATCCCGGACAAGCCCCCAAAATGTTGAGCTCCGCGCCGAGAAACTCTCGCGTTCGCATCGCGCACTCTCAGACTCGCGTAATAAGAGACAACACTTAAATATATATGGATACAAGCACATAAGTATACACATTCAAACAAAAAAACCATGTATTAAAACATTCTGAACACATTGCCATATCAAGAAAATCGGTTATAAAAAATTTCAGTACCGGTTTCTAAAAAATCAGTAACAAAAAATTATATACATCATGTGTATGTTTGTGCGTGTATATAAGAGTATGCGTGCGTGCGTGCATGTATGCGCAAAATTAAATATTTTATTTTCTAAACCATGCTTATTATTTTGTAAATCCTCTTCATTATTTTTATCGCTGAATTCTATATTTTAATTTTCTTCCTTTAAAATATTTTGTTATACGTCCTGTTCTTTTTCAAAATTCAATGCCGCGTTTACTAAAATTTCAACTCATCTGTCATCCAATACTATAATTTTTAAACATTAATTGCTTTTATTTTTATTTTTATATTTGTATTAAAATTATACATACATGTGTGTGTGTGTGTGTGTGTGCGTGTGCGTGTGCGTGTGCGTGTGCGTGTGCGTGTGCGTGTG
>NW_020215404.1:99515-99959 GCF_003070985.1 Temnothorax curvispinosus | reverse complement strand
GTGTGCGTGTGCGTGTGCGTGTGCGTGTGCGTGTGCGTGTGCGTGTGCGTGTGTGTGTGTGTGTATATAAGAGGTAAGAAGTGGAGGAGTTCCGACTTGTTTGATCATAAACGGGACTTCTTAAGCTTTAAAATGAGATGTTAATTATTATTCTACGATTATTAGTTTCGAAGATCTAACGTTCAAAGTGTGACAAGTTTTCGTTGCATCTACAAAAAATTTAGCTAAACTTTCTAACGCTACTATATCGAAGAGGTAAGAAATAAAGGGTTTCGACTTGTTTTATCATAAATGGGACTTTTTAAGCTTTAAAATGAGATGTTAAGGGGGGAGACTCGTCTCTTTGACCCCTTTTTTTGATAATTTTTTATAAAGAACTGAGAGTATTTATTGAATTCTAATAAAATACATGATAATGTTGACGATCAAATGTACAAGAAAAAA
>NW_020215404.1:86987-99505 GCF_003070985.1 Temnothorax curvispinosus | reverse complement strand
TTTTTTCTTGTACATTTGATCGTCAACATTATCATGTATTTTATTAGAATTCAATAAATACTCTCAGTTCTTTATAAAAAATTATCAAAAAAAGGGGTCAAAAAGACGAGTTTCCCCCCTTAATTATTATTCTGCGATTATTAGTTTCAAAGATATAAACGTTCAAAGTTCAAAGTGTGACATGTTTTCGTTGCAGGCTGTGTCTGGATTTACCCTCCCTTATACCCCCCTTATACCTCCCCTTACTGTAGACAAAGACGTAGTTCTACGTCAAAAAATTGTCTCAGAATTGAGTCAGAGATTCGACATTTTCGGGACAATAGGTTGTTCCGAATCACACTGTATAACATAAACATAATAATTTTTTTAAACTACATTTTAAACTACGTTGCAATAATTAAATTATTTATATTAAACCAATTAATAATTTTAAAAATGAGTAATTTACCTGAGATTAATTGTTCATAGTAATTATACAGAAAGAGGGCAATCTCACCGATTTCAATGACTTTGACATATGTTATCAAGAACGTAATCCTGAGTAACTTTTCCTTATAACTTAATCGGCGGTCATTGCTTATTTAAAAGTTATGAACAAAAAAAGTTTGAGAAATTTCCAAGTTCATGTCAGTGCTAAGGAAAGTAATTTACTGATATGTGTGTATAGACAGTACACACATGGGGCTACCGCCTCTCCCCCGTAGGCAGAGGTGAGTAAGGTTGAACCTCGATTTGCGTGGAAAGTTTTTCATTCGTACAACAATTGGGTTGGATTAGACCTTGGATTATTCAAGCGAAGTTCACCTCACCTCACCTCGGCTTGCTTATATGGCAAAACAAAGTCTATCATTATACGATTTTTAACTTTCCACGCAAACCGAGATTCACCCCTGTCTGCGTGGGAGGGGCGGTAGCCCCAGTACATGTGTACTGTCTATACACACATATCAGTAAATTACTTCTCTTAGCACTGACGTAAACTGTTATATTTTTTAGTTACGTTTGTTCATAACTTTTAAATAAGCAATGACCGCTGATTAAGTTATAAGGAAAAGTTACTCAGAATCACGTCCTTGACAACGTATGTCAAGGTCATTGAAATCGATAGTGGGATGCTCAGGTTTCAGACGCTCGAAACGAAGTTCGAATATATGGACGGGAAGATTGAAAACACTGACTCTGGTTTTTAAGATTTAGAAAATAACCTCTATATTTCGTTTTATTTTTCGACGCGTACTGACTCGCGCTCTTGTCTCGATCCTCTTTTGTACCAACCTCACGCCATCCTACGGGCCATCCCTCTTCTCATTACTAGTAGCGCCGCCGTCGTGCCGGTTAACGCTGCCCTAAGACCGCGCCCTTCGAACGTGTTATGGGTCCCGTTACGTTACAGACTCCCCCTTTAGATCTGTCAGGCGCCCTCGTTAAAAATTCAACATCTTGAGGTAAATTCATCGTGTCCTTCCTCGGTCGTCCGTGTTTCCTGATAGCCCTAATCGGCCCGCAAATGGAATCTCCTGACTCGGCTCCCCTCCAAGGTTCTAGATCAGAGGCGTGATAGACTGAGAGGAGGCTATCGGTATTGTTATCTGCTAATTGGTAGCTAGTGGGTGATATGCATTTGGCAATTTTATAAGGCCCATCTCTCTTTGGCGCGAATTTGGAAGTAACTTTTCGAGATGCACTGCTTAATACTTGCGTTTTGACCATAACCCGGTCCCCTTCATGAAACTTAATAGACGGTCTCCTGGCTTCGTCTGCGTACGTCTTATGTCTGTCTTGTTCTCGTTTGTGCGTTTCAGTAACTTCCTTCATAGTATCGGCACCTTTTTGTAAGTAGGGCGTAATTTCCGACACATTCTCCGATTACGATCTCACGTAAATCTCGCTGTACGTCTCCCGGACAACGCATTTCGCGCGCGAATGTAAGGTAAGCCGGGGTATGTCCGGTTGCTTGAGATGTGCTGGAGTTCATGGCGTATCTGATTGAAGGTAATTTGCTGGCCCATTTAGTATGTGCGTTTTCTACGAGGATGGAGAGCTGAACCTTTATGTCTCTGTTCTTCCGTTCCACAGAATTTGCTTCCGGGTGATAGACTGCAGTTAACGATTGGTTGAACCCCAAACAATAAGACACTTGCTACATCACTGCTCCGACGAATTGAGGCCCGTTGTCAGAAATAACCCGACGGGGAATCCCATACCTGAGTATAACTTCGTCGATCAGAGTCTTGGCACAAGCTTCCGCCGTAGCGCGTCTCAGTGGAAATATTTCAATCCATCTTGTTGCAACATCTTCAACGATGAATATCCACTGGTACCCCTCGACAGTGATAGGTAAAAGTCCGGATAAATCTGTACCCAGTACCTCAAATCTTCTAGTCGCCGCGGGTGTCCTCAATAATCCAGCGGGTTTCAAATTGGACGGCTTGTATTGTTCGTATTTGGCGCACCTTCTGACATGCTCGTTAACGGTCTCTACGCATTCCTGGCCAGTAATACTTGTCGAAAATACGTCTTAATGTCTTATCTACTCCGTAGTGTCCTGCCATAGGTGCGTCGTGATTTTCATACAAGATGCGTCCAATAGCGCATTTCGGTACTACTCATTGGGCCTCTTCAGTATCTTTGACAGACGTGTAACGATACAGGACGTCATTTGACACGGGATGTCCAATTCGCGATGTCGACGTCATTTTTTGATTCAAAGGTTCTTCTTAACTTCCGGATCCGACAGTTGCTTTTTCTTTAGTTTTGCTGGTTTATTTGAAGGTAGGTCAATAACTGTACATATTCCGCAATCCTTCTCATTATAATCTGTACACGGTGGCCTGGAAAGCGTATCAGCAACGACGTTTACTTTTTCCGGGGAGTATGTGATCTTGAGATCGTATTCCTGGAGACTCAGTGCTTATCGAGCTAACCGCTCCGAAGGAGACTTCAGACTTATAAGCCATTTCAGCGGTTGGTGGTCCGTACCTATTATAATTTGAGCACCGTCGAGATAGCCTCTGAACTTCAAGACGGCCCAAACGATTGCAAGGGCTTCGCGTTCTGTCGTACTGTAGTTATGTTCTGCTGGGGTCAATAAGCGGCTGGTGTATTCTACGAGATTTTTATCGGGTCCTTCTCTTTGTGCAAGAATTGCCCCTATTGCGTAGGTGCTGGCGTTTGTCCGTATGATGAATGGCAAGTTATCGTCCGCTTTTCTGAGTATGAGAGCATTTGTGAGCACTTTCTTCAACTCTATGAAGGCGTCTTCCTGTTCTTTGGACCATATCCATACAGCGTTTTTCTTGGTTAGCGATGTCAGTGGCTTGGATTGCCGCGAAATTTGGAATGAACCTACGGAACCATGAAGCGGTTTGTATGAACCTAAGTAGGTGTTTCACGTTTCTTGGTGGAGCGAGATTCAGAATGGCCGCTACTTTGTCGTCGTCTGGACTGATGCCATCGGCGGTGATTATGTGTCCTAGAAATTTTATCTGTGAGCATGCAAACCTGCACTTCTCTCGCTTAGCTCGTAATTTAAATTCGCATAGACGATCGAAAACTTTTTGTAAGTCCTTCAGATGTTCCTTGAAATTCGTCGAAATTACGATTATGTCGTCTAAGTATATCAGTATTATACTGTGATGTTCTTCAAACCTCTTCGGAATTGATCCATTATTTGCTGAAAAGTAGCACCAGAATTTTTAAGGCCGAACGGCATGCGTTTGAAGCGGAACGTACCGAACGGTGTTGTGAACGCGGTTTTGTCTCGATCCGCCGGTTTCACGTCTACTTGTCAGTATCCCGAATGGAGGTCGATGGTTGACATGTAAAGCGTTCTCTTTGCACTGTGTAGTAGTTATTCGATCAAGGGCATCGGGTAAGGATTTGTCTCTGTGACAACGTTCTCTTGGCGATAATCAATTCAGACTCGCGTCGTACCATCATTTTTGGGTACGAGTACTACCAGGGCTGCCCGTGGAGACTCGCATTCTTCGATGATGTCGGCCTTGAGCATGACCTCTATTTCCTTCTTCAAAATTTCCTTTTTGGGGCACAACATCTTATACGGTGGCGTGGCTATCGGCGCATGGTCACCTGTATTTATGGCGTGTTTAGCATATGGCATTTGCTTACCCCCTAGTGCAAAGATATCTTTGTATTTAGCCAAAATCTCATCGAGCCTTTTATATTGGTCCGGCGAAAGAGCTTCGCCTTCATCGTCTCTTAACGTGTCGGCGTAATTCAACTGCAAAGTGTTAAGTATTTCGTTAGTGCTTTCGAAACTCAACTCGTGGGGTTCGTATTCGTCTGCAAAGTATACTATACGCGTTGCGGCACGTTTATTATGATCTTTGTTTTCTCAATAAAATCCATGCCCAATAACATAATTATTCTCTGCATATGGCATTACAAGAAATGTGGTACTTATCTTACGGTTCTCTACGTGGACGTCGACTTTGGTTATCAATACGTTTTCCATCTGCTAACCTGATGTGTAAATTTGTCTTCTTGAATTTTTGTCCCTTTTCGACAAGGATTTTGTAGAGGCTATGTCCAGCGACGCTCATCTTTGCAGCGGTGTTGATTAAGCCCGTACCTTTCGCTCCTAGAATTTCTACGTCGAGAACCGGTCGGCTCTTATACTTCGTAAGTACTTCAGACGCGTCCATCAGGCAGAATTCGGGTTTCACCACGCTTTTCTTGTTTTTATCCGTCTTGGCGCATTTCGGACAGTCCTTACGGAGGTAACCGAGATTTTCGCAACTAAAACAAGTTATCGCGGGTTGGGGACGTTGATTTGCTTGTGTGTCGTCCGCGTCAGCGTCCGTTTTGTTCTTCTTACTCGACGCGATCAAACTATCCTCAGGTTTCTTTTTAAGGCTTCTGCATTTGTCTACCGTATGTCCAAAATTTTTACAATATTTACAACGCGGGCGGTTCTCGTGTTTGCGCGACGTTTTATTGTCTTCTTTCGCCCTGGTTTCTTCGACTTCCCTCGCGAGATCTACTGACTCTGAGAACGAAGTGACCTTATCGCGTGGTATTTCCTCCCGAATCTTGTATGATAATAATCCGTAAACCATATCTAATTGAATGCTTTCCGCTAACGGAGTGTCATATGGACGTTTCGAGAGTAATGTACGCGCTTTACATATGAATATGTCCGTCGATGTGTTCTCTTTTTGTTCGCGAGAAAAAAGTTCCTTGTATATACGATATGCCGGTTTTTTAGGTCCGTACGTTTGTTTTAGTAGATCTAACGCGCTGTCTCACGCATTAATCGTGTATTTAACGCCTTGCCACAACGTCGCGGCGAGATCCGTGAGGAGGATCGGCAATTCTTTTAGTGCGTTTTTGTCGGATATTTTTGTGCAATCTTTGTACGTAACGATCGCGTCGATGAAAGCTTTCACGTCAGACGTTTTTTTTCCCATTAAAACGCGAGGTACATTGCGAGAAATTGTCTTGCGGTTGCGCGATGTTTGTTGCGGGGACGTTTGCGGCAGATATCTGTATCTGTTGTAGAACCATCGTGAAGTGTTCGTTCGTTAATGTAACGGCGTTACGTGTACGTTGATCTTCCGCCATCTTGGTTTCCTGTTTTTGCTTCTGAGTCTCATCGTCTGTTCTTGTAACTTTGCGTGATATCAACATCTGTCGTGTCTGCGATCGTGTCACCGGTCGTTCTGGCTCACGTGAAGACGACGTCTTTGCTTGAGGCGACAGCTTTCGTCAGAACTTGGCCTCTTAGTTGGGCGCCAATTGTAATGTCGCGTACGTCGATCGGGCCGACGTGTGACAAGCGAGTTTACGTGTAGTGGGACGCTCAGGTTTCAGACGCTCGAAACGAAAGTTCGGATGTATGGACGGAAAGATCGAAAACACTAACTCTGGTTTTAAAATTTAGAAAATAACTTCTATATTTAATTATATATTTAATAAAGTACTATTATTTATTTAATAAATTATATATTTAATAAAGTACTATTCTATTTAATAAAGTACTAAAATTTTGTTTTACTTTTCGATGCATACTGACTCGCGCTCTTGTCTCGATCCTCTCATGTACCGACACTACCGACCTCGCGCCATCCTATGGGTCCTCTTCTCATTACTAGTAGCGCCGCCGTCGTGCCGGTTAACGCTGCCTTAAGACCGCGTCGTTTGAATGTGTTATGGGTCCCGTTACGTTACAGAATTTATTTTTACTAATCACTAATTTAAAAAAAATCAATTTATTTTTGCCTAAATACTAATTTTCACGTAACTAGAAATTTTTCTCTAACAAATTGCCAATTTTTTAAGTAATAGATAATTCATTTTTTTAAATATTAATTTTTACATAATTAGTCATTTTTGTGACTAATTACTAATTTGCTAATTTAATAAAAATTTAATTTGTTATTATTGCTAATTTTGTGAATAATTAAAAAAATTAAAAATGGAAACTTTTTACCAATCCCTGCTTATCACTACAAAATGTATGATATTAGTACAAAATTATCTTTTTCAAAAAAAAGTGCCAAGTACACATGCAATAAATGTTGTAAATCCAAAAATCCAACCTAAATAGTAACTTTACTTTTCCTTAAGAAAATTTTATCACAAAATTGCGTTACCTAACTCAACCCTAGTAGTATCCTCTTCTAAAATGGCATGTCGTAGGTATTGTTGTCACTTTTCCGCGATGCCGATTGTTCTCTTGCTGCGCTTACTTCATTTGCAGCTGTCATTGTATATTTTGACAGTTGTGTGTATCAATGGTTAATAGTGTAATAGTAATAGCATAATGTAGCGCGCGCGAAGCGCGCGTCTGTAGTGTCTAGTGTATTAAAAAAAAATATATAAAATCTTTGAATGCCAATTACAAAAAAAATATATATATTGCTTTGAAAAATAATTGTTGTACAGACGGCGTCATTAATGCTTTCCTAGCTGTGTTCTGGGGATTTCTATAGTGCACGTTACATGTACTATGCTTCAGGTGGAAGGCATTAATGACGCCGTCTGTACAACTACTTTAAAAAATTAAAATCTAAATGGTACCCATATATCTTTGTATTTTCATTCAAGGATCTTTCTATTCCAACTAAGTGGTAATAACTTCAATTCTTTTTAATAAAATTATAATATTACAAAAAATTATTTTAATCACAAAGAATTAAAGAGGTAACAGTACAAAATGAAAATATTTAATTAAAATAAAATAAATAAATTTTTCTTGTAAAATAACTTAACGTTGTTAGACCTCAAAATTTAATAAAGTACTAAAATTTTTGATTGAATAAAAAAGCAATAAACTTAATTTGGGGAAGAATACGATGAGAGTAAAAAAGCAGCGCAATTTTCGCAATTTAAAGATTTTATATATTTTTTTAAATACATATCTATCACTTGGGTTGAGTTAGGTAATGCAATTTTGTGATATAATAATTTTGTTTTTATATTCTTAAAAAGAAATTATTAACTACTATGACTTAGATTGAATTTATTATAATCTATGAGGATAAATGCTTTTTATATATAATTACAGTAAACCCTCGTTAACACGAACCCGGTTAACACGAACACTAGCTCGGTTAACCCGAACTAAAATTTGGATCCCGGCAAAGTTGTACAGGTTCTCATAGACCTATCCCCCGATTAACACGAACTTCGAACTACTTAAGGGGATGCTGGAGTGACGGCCGAACTTTCTCGATGTCGATAATGTTAACATTTCTAATTTTGTTTTCTCTATATCTGTCTTTGTCTAACGAAATAACATCTGTCCTTGTTCGATTGCTGCGCCATCTCTCGCTACACACAATACTACTCCCTCCGCACGCATACATACATATGAGATTTTCAGACAAATTTTTTTCTTATACTAAAGCTTTTAGGCTCATTTTTGAAAGCACAACATTATTCTTTTTTGTAATCCCAAGTGCGCTGTATGCTTATTTTATAAGTACAAAGTCTAAATTTTTATGTGCAGCAAATGTTGTCACGAGTCGACCGCAGAAATCGATAACAAAACTATAATTTTTCTAATTTTTTTCGTTTTTGATTCAAATCTGTTAATTCTGTAAAAAAGTATTTTTAATTCCGTGAAGCCAATTCAAAGTTATTGTGTTCAAAAAAATGTCGGTAATTACTGCCATTACAACACCCTTTTCGCGAATCACGTATGAATATTGAGTAATATGTAAACAATGTTATATTGTGATATACATGCATATATTATGATGTTTTACACACATTTATCAAAATAAAAGCGCTTTGTTTGTTTTCCACGATGAGCAAACAAAAGCAAACGTGTATTGATTTGAAAAGGAAAGTTAAAATATTACAAGAAGTTGATCGTGGATTAAAATAAAAAACTGAGATCGCTAAATATTTTAATATTCCTGAATTAACGCTCTCAACGATAATAAAAAATAAGGAATTAATATATAAGACAATTGCATCAGGAACTGTTACTCCGAAAGTTAAACGCATTCGCAGAGCACAACATGAAGATGTCAAAACTGAATTATTAAATTGGTTAATCATATGTGAGTTTCAAATATTCTAATGGAGTGGACCGCTAATTCAGGAAAAAGCGATATCTATAGCAGATAATTTAAGTGTCAACAATTTTAATTGTTTAAGTGGTTGGTTGTGGAGATTAAGTTTGTACAAGTTATATTTTATTTAAGTTGCTGTATAAATAATAAAGAATATATCATATCCAATACTATCTACTAAATTTTTTTTAGTTGACCTCATTAATACAAACGAATTTGTGTTAACCAGGAGCAAGATTTTCTCGTTAACCCGAACACCCGGTTAACACGAACTCAAATCCCGGTCCCTTTGAGTTCGTGTTAACGAGGGTTTACTACATACAAATTTATATATAAATTATAACAACTCATATATAATCATGTCAAATTGTACATGAAATATTAAATTTATTTATATATATAATTTGTATATAAAAGAAAATACTTATTTGCTATATACAATTATATATAACAGTACAGCCAATATTATATAAAATTATATATAATTTCTATATAATTTTATAAAGTTATATGATTATTTATGAAAAATTTTTTACCGGGAAGATGGGATTGTATAAACACCATAAATAATTTAAAGTGACTTTAATGGGGAATAACTTAAAACAAAAATGATAATGATCATATCCCCTGATTTGTGAACAAAGAAGTATTATTTTTGGTAATTATTTACAATAAGACCTTTTTCGGATTTTGATATTTTCTTGCGGCTCTCTTGGTAAAAACCTTTGTTGTGACTCCGACAGTGATAAATCAACCGGGGGAGCCCGAAAAATATGTACCCTACCAATTTTTTTACCAATTTTTTAAATCTATTTTTATACCTATTTTTTCCGACATGCCGGAACACACACACACACACACACACACACACACGCGCGCGCGCGCGCGCGCGGGAGGGGATGCCTTCAGCCTCCCTCCCTGAAAGCATCGCTCTTTACAACGCTGTGAACGTGAATCAGACTGCAGCCTTTAGCATGTACTTTAAGTTGTAAAGCGAGGTTCACACTGCCTACCGGCGGAGGTGGGTGCGGGAAGGGGGGCCAAAGGCCCTCCTTGCACCCCAACGCGCGAGCGTGTGTGTATGTGTGTGTGTGTGTGTATGCATATCTCTCCGAAGCTATTTGAGTCCGACTCTTATATATATATATATATAATGATGCGGGAAGACTCCTCCAACAACATATTTAAAAATAAATGAAATCGGAGAGGGTGCCCCTTTTGTACATAAATGCCAAAAGAAATTAAACGGTTGCGTAAAAAATTGAACAATACTTAAAAAAAATAGATTTAAAAATAGGTAGGGTAAAAATATCAAAATTCGGAAAAAGCCTTATTGTAAATAATTACCTTATTTTTAAATATATAAACTAATTTAAAAAAAAGGTCGTCTTTAATATGCAGTTTTAGCGAATTTTATGTATTTATTTATTATCTTATAAAATAATTTCAAAACATTAAAATACTGTTGTAATTGTTATTTGATTGCATAACAACTATCAAAATATTTATATATATTTTTTGTTTGTAATTATATTTTCCAAGGTGGTACATTTTTCTAAAACGTATTCAAAAGAACTAATAAAGAGGTAAAGAACATATTACTTAAACGGATTATTCAGTACACACAGAAGAATATCTGATTTCTCGTTTCATCATCGTTAACAGATTTGATTCTCAGTCTCATAATATGAGGATCTTAATTTTTCTCTGGTTTTACGTGATCATACTTTGCCTTGTTTTTATGATGATATTAAGTTGAATGTTTTTGCTCGTTATTGAACCGATCGAATTGTCCCACTAGCACTTGATTTCAATCAAAAAAACTATGAAAGAAAAAAAGAGAAAAGAAGGAAATATTAAAAACAAAAGAGAATTGGGATCTGACATTTGGTCGCCATGACATCTGGTAGTTGAAAGTGAAAGTACTCTAAGGTAACAGATTTCGTGGCATTGTACAGGCTTGGCGTGTATTTTTATTAATATGGATGTTGAATTTTTTTCTCCGCGTTATAAATCTACGAGCATAATTAATTGTTTAGTTCGCGATTGTTAAAGTAAGGCTCAAAAAATTTAAATGTTTGATTTTATTGCTTTCCCAACTCCAAACAGTGTTTCATACATGTCAAACAGTGGTTCATACATATCAAACATTTATTTGGCAATTTAGAGAAAATTGATGTTTCAAAACCTGGAAAAGTGCATTAAAAATGAAGAAATCTCTTACGAAAAAAACACCCTAAATAACACCTAAAAAAACACCAAAAAATAATAGCGTAATTTCGGATCCCCAAATGGCGTTTACACCATTTAAGCGTTAACGCAAAAAAAAAAAACACCAAAAATGATACCGAAATTTTTGGTGTTTTTCTTGGCGTTAACGCTCAAATGGTGTAAACGCCATTTCGGTATCCAAAATTACGCTATTATTTTTTGGTGTTTTTTAAGGTGTTATTTAGGGTGTTTTTTTCGTAAGGGTATATATTTCATAAAAAACAATATATATATATATATATATATATATATATATATTGTATATATAAATGTTGTATATATGTATATATGTATATACATATGATTGTATATATGTATATATAAATTATAAAATGCAAGGTTAAAACTTTGACTTATTATGAGATCACATTATACATATAACTTCGAATTATATATAGATATAAATAAACCATACATACTCGTCACTGAGTAAAAATGGCGATCATGCGACTCTGACGCCGCGTCCATTTACCGACTTTGACTATAAATATTCCAGATACATACATATGTGCGACACCGGATATGCCTTCGCTTTGTGGTGTGTGTTGGCAGCATGTGCAGGAGATCGAGAGATGCGCTAAGCCTGTATTCCGTTCCTACCTGCCGATAACTGTTGGTTCGATTAAGCATCGTTGCGCAGGTTTCTCGCCAACATGGCCGACCAGGCCGACGCCGTTAACGGCACTGACGACGAACAGAATATGGCCCCTGCGCATGCGCTAGCAGCACATCCCCTCCACATGCTGCCAACGCACACCAAAGCAAAGGCACATCCGTGTGCTGTCGAGCGTCTAAATCATTAGTTCAAACAAATAATTAATGTAAAATAAATATTCAATAAATGTTAAAAAAAATTTTTTTTACAATGAATTGTACAATGTATAATTAATGAAAAATAAATATTAAAAAAAACTTTTAAAAAATATCATCTGTTGAGTATATATATATATATATATATGTGTGTCCGAAAAATCGCCTACTCCACTTTGGGAGGTGATTCGGGACCCAAAAACAAGCAAAATAGTTCATACAAACATAGGTCCGGAAATGAGCCGTTTCCGAATTATAGCCATTTTTATGTTCAAAAATCGTAATTTAGAATCCGCTTGGCATCCCTCTTTCTTAATTATTTCTTAAATTAAAAATTTTTATTTTTAAATATTTTTAATTTTTTTAATTTTAATTTTTTTATTTTTTTTTTAATTTTTCAATATTTGTAAATACGATTACATTATTTTTAAAAGAAATCAGTTGTTTTCACGGCTACTTGAAATCAGTTGTTTTTACGGCTATTCAAAATCAGTTGTTTTCACGGCTATTCAAAATCAGTTGTTTTCACGGCTACTTGAAATCAGTTGTTTTCACGCCTATTCAAAATCAGTAAGTAAATCACGGCTTTTCAATAAGTTTCAAATTATTATTTAACAACACCTTACTTTTAGGTTGTATCTAATCTTTCCGTATTCATCAATGGATCGTGTAAGTTTTAATGAATTAGCTGATATGCATCTTATGTATGGTCTTGCTCAAAGTAATGCTGCCGAGGCAAGAAGATTATACATCCAGTCTTTTCCAAATCGAGATGTGCCGGGAATAGCGTCTTTTCGAAATGTAGACAGAAACTTGAGAGAATTTGGTAATTGTAATTAAAAAAAATTGAAAATAAAAATTTACGATTTTTGAACATAAAAGTGGCTATAACTC
>NW_020215404.1:81500-86587 GCF_003070985.1 Temnothorax curvispinosus | reverse complement strand
TATATATATATATATATATTGTGACGTTGCGGCTCGCCGCACCGTCGCGGCGCCCCGCCGCCGTCACAAGGCGCGGAATTTCGCGCCCAGGGACGGACCAGGGAGGCAACGACGAGATCTCCAGGGGTCGTATTTAATCGCGTTTCCGCATTTTGATTACTTTCTTTTGTTTTTTTTTTATGCAATGTAATACGCGCAACACCTCACCCACACCACGGCAAGCCTTCGAGGGAGTATTTGGCGAAGGAAATCAAGGACGATCGATAACCAAGGAGGGGTGGCAAACGCGGAAGCAGCAGAGATCGCGGGCTGGCGAGAGCAACGCGGCAGGCGGGCGGCACGTGCGGCAGCGACGGACGAGGCCGCCGATAGCGGGGCCCCAAGCGCTTGGGTAAACACCCGGCTTCAGCAAATGATCTCCACAAAACACCCACCCACGGGGTGGCTGGCCACCGCCCCAGGGTCAAACCGGAGGCACACCGGCACGAGCAAAGTTCCGTCCGCCGCTAAGGACAAAAATTTGAGGAGTCGCACGCCGCCGAGGGACCGTTGCCCGCCCCCGAAGGATCTCGTATCGACAGCACTGCGCCGGGACACCGCGGGCTTGCAAGCTCGCGCCCGATTGGCTCGCGCGCCCTTCAGGAAGGGGTACCGTATCGATTCCGCAATCGAGCGGGTTTAGCGTTTCACTCTCTGGTCGTCCGTCGGCGAGATACGTTTGCTACGATACGCGATAGCCACCCCGAGTCGGGTATTTCGAATTATATCTGGCGGATCGAGGACCGTTGGTGGAAGGTGACGGCGAAGAGCCCAGGAGGAGGTGTATCACCGGTGAGGTTGCCCGTAAATCGCGAGATGTAAAGCCACGACCCCGCCCTCCGGTGCACGCTCTCGCTCGGGATAACGCATATTAAGATCGAGTGTAATTTTGCGGTCGATAACGAGAGCGAAGGGCCTCGGGATGGTATCGTGGCTGCGGAACCGTGGTACAAGCGTTATGGCGAATCCCTAGAGGTCGCGATAGGCGTTAATGAGTTCGATATCGCGAGTATATTGCGTTGTCCTCGCGACCTTGGAGTACGGCCGCATACGGGCCAGTACTTCGTAAATTGCGTTACCGTTTCTTCGCGTCGGGAAATTCTGGTGTTCGAGCGTCGGTGTTAGCGTATCGATTGGTGTTCGGATCTCGTTATTACGGGTTGATCGCGTAAGGTTCGCTCTCGCGTTGAGAAACTTTGCGTCCGGTATTACTTGTGTTACGTCCCATGGCGTCCCTGCTCGCGATAGCCTCGAATTTTGCGTTGGGATGTCGATGGCATTGTTAGTCGCGGTCGAATGTCGTTCCCGCCGATTGATTAATTATGTTAGACTTGTACTCGCGTTAAGAAATTACCGGCGTTCACACGTTTCGTGCGTTTAGATGTTACTTGCGTAGTTCTTCATGGCGTCCCGTGGTTATTAGCAATATCGCGACTCTAGTATTTCGCGTTGACCGGTATTCCGCATCATTGGAGAACCGCATTAATCTACGTTAGTTATCGTATTCTTTGCCTGGTTAAATGACTCGGCGCCTCCCCGTTGCGCCCGAGCAGAATCACTTGCGTCAGGTTAAGATATCGTGGCGACAGAGTTTTCGTACGGTTCCGGACGTGGTTTTCACGCAATCCCAGCGTGACGTACCATTATTTTGCGACGTTTTGCATTGAACCTCACTCTTATTAGTGATATTAAGTGTAGTATTCTTACGTATTATAACCTTCGACTCAAATTATTAATTGTTTGAGAATAGCGCCTTCAGCGTGTTTATTAGAGACTCAATTAATACTCTGTGGGTGTCTCGCGTCCGCATTAATATTATTTTTGTTAGATAAATCCAGACACCCCGCCACCGGCTATTCTTGATTTATTTACCGAATTTATCTTGTGTTTGATCGAAGCCGGATGGATAAACGTTATTATTTTCTCGACAACCAGTACTCGATAAATGTTATTTTCTCGACAACCAGTACTCAATAAATGTTATTTTCTTTGTTATCTGACTGAGTATGAAATTAACGTGTCACCCCACCGAATATCGCGCTGCCCTTCATTAACCCCGCCCGTGATTAGGTCAAGCTAGCCGATTCCACGCACCTCCACACTTCGTTTTGCGTCTCGTTTAGGTTTTCGCGATTTCGTGAACGCGAATGTACGCGTCTGGCGCCCAACATTCGGAATATTTCGTGGAGTATTGGAGGTGCGAGGAAATCACTGGAGAGGCCTACCATCCCGCTCTCCTAAGTCCTTTTGATCCGGCACACGTCCCGGAGCGGTCCGGCAGTGCAAAAAGGTCGTGACAATATATATAATTCAAAGTTAGATATATGTATAATGTGGCCTCATAATAAGTTAAAGTTTTACCTTGCATTTTATAATTTTTATCTTTTGTTTTATAATTGGGTGTCAACACTGAAACCCGATTGTCGACACCAAAAGTTAGGTGTCGACACCTAAAGTTTCGGTGTCGACACCAAAATTTGGGTGTCAACACCAAAAGTTGAGTGTTGACATCGAAACTTTTTTGGTGTCGACACTAAAAGTTGAGTGTCAACACTGAAACTTTGAGTGTCGACATTCAAATGTCGGTGTTAACACTGAAAATTTAGGTGTTGACACCGAAAATGGAGTGTAAACACCCAAAGTTGGGTGTAAACACCAAAATCTTGGGTGTTTTTTTTGTAAGGGAAGTGACTCTTTATATGAGAAAGTGTTAACATTTTACCTATTTTGCGCCATATTAGTTAAGCCCCGCCTCCATTCCAAGCGGCATTTTGACGTCCGCCCGACGTTGAGATAAACACACTTAACGTTGTATCCAACGTTTTTGTAACGTCACGCCAATCTATTTTTGCACTATTTGGGGAATCAATTTTAGGTTGTACCAATGTCGGGATCCGACTTATGGTTAAATTAAGGTCACATTTTTTTCACCAGTTTTAACGTTGGTGTAAGTATTCTTTTAAACTTTGGTTTGAGTTAGACTGCAACCTGAGGTTATTTTTTCATAATTTAATATTTTATATTTAATATTTTAGTTTTTGTTGTTCCATTCAAACTATATGACGGCATTAATGTAATAAATTTATTATAATACCCACTTATCAATTTAGCACAAATAAAATGGGTGTTTAGAAGTAAAATATATGCATCTTTGATACTATATTTGTTATAAATACACGAACCAATAAATGAAAAATTATTACAAAATCCACTGTATTGATAAATGTGGAAATTATAGATTGAAATTAGACAAACTCCCTCTAAAATAATTCATATTTACTAAATATTTTATTAAATAACTAAAATTTTTAAAATGTGAATTTTTTTTATCAAAATTATGTTTGAAATAGACATACCGTCAATACTTTAACAACAAATATTATTTAAATGCTTTAAATTACTAACAAAATGCGTTAAAAATTATAAATCTAAATATATTGAAAAATGGCGGATTATTTGCCTTTTTATTTGAGGACTAAAAATGGCAAAGTTGGCGTTCAGATCTATATTAAACTTCACAAAGTGAAAGGTGCGATAAATTCTACTTAAGATGTCCTTTCGTTTAAAATAATGAACTTTTTTAGATTTGTGCAAACTAAACAGTATGCCACTGCAGTAGTCAAAATTGTACCTGTGTTGACTAAAAGTCTTAACAAGGTCGCCAAACTGACTCAATATGTCAATAAAGTATCGATTAGTTGGAAATTCTACATTAGATTTACGAACGCGTCGTGTATTTTAACCAAATCCGACCTTAATAACGACCTTGAATCCGACGTTTGATAACAAAACGTTGTTCTACGTTAGGAATTACGTATTCAAGTCGTCCAAAAAGTATGGCGTAGAGTATAACGTCGGGCGAACGTTAAATACCTTAACGTCGGATAATAGGACTTAAACCGTTTCAAATTCGACGTTGGAAAAGTGATAAAAAAAAGCACGTTGCAATTTTAACGTTAAGACAACGTTCAATAAACGTTAATATTATCTTTTGGTTTTGATTATAAGTTTTATTTTCTAACTTTCTTGGACCGCTTACAACGTTGTGATTGGTAAAAAAGTAGTCTTTAGTCGCAAAGTTAACCGAAAAATACTACTTGGGATGTCAGATCCCAATAAAGCTGTGAAACATTTCGATCGCTTTCGAAGCGAAGAGTGTGTTTATTCATTAAAGTAAAACAGAAAATATGTGTGTGACCTTTTGTAGGATGAAGAGAAAAAAGACAGCAGAACATTCGAGAAAATTGATGAAATACCTAGCGAATTCGAGTGTTGCTTTTGTACTACGAAGGTATTTACGATCATTAATGTTCTTCTTCAGGCGGCACTACATACACCAATGGGCTGTCGACCAAGTCCATAGTATCGAGACTATTGACTAGATGTGTGGCTATTAAAACTTAAACTAATTTTTATCATTAACGTGTGCGCAATATTTGTACGCATATACAATTTCTTCTCGCTCTGCATATTTCTTTGTTTATCCGGATATATACTCTTATTCGTCCGGTTTTTCGAGCGACATCTTTTTTACCTTCTTTCTCTCTGCTTCTCGAAATATCTTAAAAATGAGACATAATTGTTCTGCGCAAGTCTATATGCCTATTATACGATATGCACACTATTTATATAGTCCACTGGGTGTATGCACTGCCTCCCCTGCCACTTCTCTTTTACGGAGCATAACTTTTTTGTTGATAGATCACATCTTGTTTATTTAACAGCTTTAGTAAAGCACCCGTAGATCGTTTCTCCTTTCTTGTGATTTGAGTGCAAATATGACGTTTTACAAATCAAGGCACCATATTTTTTTTGTCACAAAGCAATTACACCATGCGTCAATATTCAGCATTATTTTTTCCTTTAATATTCTCAATTATTTGTATATTTGTATTTTAAAATCAATAGGCGTACTTACACACCCACAACTATACATTTACTTATTTACGTGCACGCATGTACACATCCTTTTCTCTCCACAGGTAAGCATGTAAATGCACGACACACACACACACACACACACACACACACACACACACACACACACA
>NW_020215404.1:80788-81490 GCF_003070985.1 Temnothorax curvispinosus | reverse complement strand
ACACACACACACACACACACACACACACACACACACACACACACACATACACACACACACACAATGTGATATATATGATCAATATACATATATGACATGTGTATTTTTGTATGTATATATTGATATATAAGTAGATGTAGATAGATTAGATAGTTTAAAAAATGCATGATTGCTTTTGCCACAGGATATTCCTAACATGCGTGTATGCTCACACGCATGCTTGGATGCACACAAAATCGAGAGCGATTGGTAATTGTGATTTTCTTAAAGACAGTCGAAGATTAAAGATATGATAGACGAAGTGCGAGTATTGTGGAGTATCCTAAGCCTTTTTTAAGATAAATTGGAAACTATGAAAGATAACTAAATTCAGTCCAACTTACTGATTGTAAGTTGTTATACTAATATTGTTATAATAACGTGTTTCTAACAAATTTTGTTCATTTATAGTAAGTTTAATGATATATTAACTTTTTCAAAGAATTTTGAAAGGGTAGGATATATCGGGTAAGGCGGAACCCCCTTATTAACCTTTCAGGGAAATAATTTTTCTCGTATTTTGATGCATATATATTAACTAGCTGGTTACCCGGGCTTCGCCCCGGAGGACATATGTAATCAGACACGCAAATAGTCTCTCTCTCTCTCTCTCTCTCTCTCTCTCTCTCTCTCTCTCTCTCTCTCTCTCTCTCTCTCTCTCTC
>NW_020215404.1:72715-80688 GCF_003070985.1 Temnothorax curvispinosus | reverse complement strand
TCTCTCTCTCTCTCTCTCTCTCTCTCTAAATACAATTCTTTAAAATTCGATTAATTATTTCCCGAAAATTCGTCAAACTTCTGATACCGCTTTCCAAAAAAATCGATAACAAAAAATTATATACTTGATAGCACTCCCCAGGAAATTTAACCCCTACTTTATGTACAATTTTTTGAGATTCGGTCATTCGGAACCGGTTTTTAAAAAGATCGGTAATAAAAAATAGTACACTTTATAGCACTCCCCGGGAAATTCTACCCCTACTTTATGTATAATTCTTTGACATTTAATCAATTATTTCCCGAAAAATTGAAAGAATTAAAAAAACCGATTTCCAAAAAGATCGGTAACAAAAACTGAACACATTATGGCGCTCGCCGTAAAATTCTACCCCTATTTCATATACTTTTGGTAAAAATTATTTGAAAAAATTTCGATACCGGCTTCCAAAAGATCGGTAACGAAAAATTATACACTTCATAGCACTTCCCGAAAAATTCTACCCCTGTTTGATCTACAATTCTTTGAAATTCGGTGAATTATTTCCCGAAAAATTAGAAAAATTAGAAAAACCGGTTTCCAGAAAATCGGTAACAAAAAACTATACACATAATGGCACTCCCCGGAAAATTCTACCCCTATTTCATATACTTTTGGTAAAAATTATTTGAAAAAATTTCGATACCGGCTTCCAAAAGATCGGTAACGAAAAATTATACACTTCATAATACTCCTCGAAAAATTCTACCCCTGTTTGATCTATAATTTGTTGAGATTTGATCAATTATTTTTCGAAAAATAGGAGAAATAAAAAAAATCGGTTTCCAGAAAATCGGTAACAAAAAACTATACACATAGTGGCACTCCCCGGAAAATTCTACCCCTATTTCATATACTTTTGGTAAAAATTCGGTTCAGGGGTTTGGGCTGGGCGTTGATGAGTCAGTCAGTCAGTCAGTCAGTCAGAACAATCGTGAAAAAAACACATTTTACCCCTTTTCACCCCCTTAGGGGTGGAATTTCTAAAAATCCTTTCTTAGTGGATGCTTACGTCATGAGAGGAATACACCCTCCAAATTTCAAGTCTCTAGGTTCAGGGGTTTGGCCTGGGCGTTGATGAGTCAGTCAGTCTGTCAGTCAGTCAGTCAGTCAGTCAGGACATCTTCCTTTATAGATATAGATGAGATAAAATGGTCTACGACAATTATTATAAACCAGAGGTAATCCTTTTCTTTGCCAGTAATAATTAACAAAGGAGACGGTAATTCGACCCAACTGACCATTTATTAATATAATATTCAAATACACAACATTTTGACCATGATTTGTAATCCTTTATCAAGTGTAAACTAACTCATAAATTTACAATGTGCTTGTTCTACGAAACATCTTAATTAGAACAACTGATAATAGAACAAAAATAATTCATTATTGAAAAATGACGTTTACCACCGGCATTAGCGCATTACTCAATATGTGCACCACGTGGAGGTTCTCGGTCGGATTTTGCACATTGTGTGTGTGTGTGTATATGTGTGTGTGTGGGGGGGGGGGGGGGGGGGGGAGAGGGGGTGTGAATCAGTGTCGGGCAATAATCGATTAAAATTTTAGTTGACTAAAGTAATCCATTAATCAATAATCGAAATTAATCAATCTTAACTAATTTAATCGATTAATGATATTAATCGCTAATCAATGTACATAGAATTAATCAAAACAAAATAATCGATTAACGTTTAATCGGTGTATATAATCTCGATTTATTAAATTATGATCAATCTAATCTAGTAGAGAAATTTAAGAAAAAGCGTTTTGTATGCAAAATGTTGTAGTTTATGACAGCATTCAAATTGTCACATCTTATTTCTGTTGTCAATCCTTTTGATAATCCAATCTCGTTCAATAATCTGCTGTTCCATATTATTTCTTTTAATCTTTCCAGCATAGGTTCTAATTCACTATCAGTTGAAGATAATGCAACCCTTTGTTGCTTCTTACTTTTCCAATAAATTAAGTTTCTATTCTGATATATCAGTAATTCAGTGAATGATTTGGCATCTCTTGTAGTATCCCACGACGCATCGGTTTCACATTTAATTCAGTTAAAGGTATTCGTCTTTCTAAATTTCAGACAATAATTGATAGTTCTTTTTAAGTGTCGCAAAATTCGTTTTAATGGTGTCATATGCGCGCATTACCTTTGGTTTATTATTAAATTGTGACATACAGTTTAACGAAAAGATAAGTTCGGTCTTACACTCAAATATATAAGTCGTCCCATTAGCCCTTGATATTCTTTAGCATTATATCTTCCACTTTCATCATATTCATCCACTTTTCATATCAATCGGTGATCCTACTGCACTACAATTTTTCATTCTATACAATTCTAGTAATTTTTAAATATATTTTTTCTGGTGTACATATATATTTTCTTCTTTCTGTTCTACTTACATTCCTAAAATAGTTTTTGCTTGTCCAAGATCTTTTATATTCACTTGTTGTTTAATCTTCTTTATATAAATTCTCTCGACTGTATCATTACTATAGATACCGTTGGCATATTATCTACATGGATTTTACAAAATAAAACATCGTTTCCTTTCTTTACATAAAATAAACATGGGTTCTCTTTAGATTGTTGAAATCCACTTTTAATCAGTATTTCTTTCAAAAAATTGTTTCAGCATTTTCCGGCTTGTTTTAGTCCATATATACTTTTCTTTAACTTGCACACCTGACTTTTATTATTTAGATATTCTTCTGATAATTCTATAAAGTTTTCTTTCTAAGAATTTCATTTAAGAATTCAGTCTCTCTATCGTAGATCATTACCTTCCTTCTTTTTTGCGCACTTATGCTAACAAATAATAGTTTAATTCTTTCAGTTCTTACGACTAACGCAAATGTTTCTACATAGTTAAGTCCTAGATGTTGCTCTTGCGCAACTTCGAGCTTTGTATCGACGTTGTCCTGTATTTGGATTCTCTTTGAACACTCATTTGCTCTTTGTTACTTTCTTATTCTTAGGGCGTGATACTATATCCCACACATCAAATTTTCATTGATGCTAATTCCTCAGCCATAGCTTGTTTCTAATATTCTGAATTATTTGATTCCACTACTTCTTTTACATTTTTCGGTATTTTTTAAATTCATGGATAACAATGCTGTTTCTTTGTTTCTAATTCTTTCAGACTTTCTAAGATTTTCTATTCGATTTTGTAGCTCATCTTCTTTTCGTTGAAATTGTCTTCGCATTTTCATTATCTCTTTTGTCATTCTCTTTGGTCTTCCTTTCTTTCTTATGTAAGAAATTTAGGCATATGGCCGGTATTAATAGGAGATCGGAGAAATTAACGTAGTAGTGGAGTAGTCGTGGGATAGAGCAGCCTAACTGCTAGACATATGAACGAAAGATCCCAAGTTCGATTTCCGGTCAGCTCCATTAATTTCTTCCGTCTCTTACACTTGCTTCATTATGTAGCCCTTGCATTTCCTCAATATGATTTTGACCAGTAAGGTTGTCATCTTAATTTTGCATGCCATCATTGTTATTAGATTCTTCTAATACTGCATCTTCATACTAACTACTCTGTTCTTCTATCTTCCTCATTTTCTTCGTCCTCGTTAAATTGTTCAACATCATCATCTTCATTTTTGTTTTTATAATTCAATCCTACAATTACCAAATTTCTGTTGTTTATCTGACTTTTTTCCAACGACTCATTCAATAGTTCTTGTCCATTCTTACTTTCATCAAATTTAACATCTCAATCGTTTCGAATTTTTTTTGTTTCTGAGATATATTGGTATACAATACATATTATATATTCGCCGAATAACCCACAAATATTTTTTTTGTGATTTTTGGTTCTAATTTCTTCTTTGTTCCCTCTTTGTCCGATAAATATGCCACGCAGTCAAATTTTCATATATTTTATATTGGGTTTTTTTTCATTCCATATCTTATATGCAGTCTTTCCATGCACTGTTGATTTAATTCTATTTTTTGTATGTACAGCCATACACATTGCTTCAGCTTAAAAGTTTAATGATATCTTCGAGTCTGATATCATCGTTCTTGTCATTTCTATTACAGATTTGTTTGCTTTCTTCACTATTCCATTGCATTGTGGCGTTCTTGGTGGACTTTGTTTAGGTCTTATTCTTCTACTGCTCAACCAATTCTTCAAATAGTTTCTGGTGAATTCTTCTCCATTGTCTGATCGTATGGCTTTTAATTCAGTTTGCTCCTCTTTCAATACGATTAGTCTCTTTAGTTGTTCTGCTGCATTTACTTTCATCATTTAACAATTCTATGAAAATGACTTTTAAATAATCATCAATTATTTTAAATATGTACCTTTTTTCACTAACCTTCGTTGGTTTTATGGAGCCTATCAAATCTGTATGCCATAGATCTATTATATTTGTTTTTATATCTTCTAATCGGGGCTGATTCTTTCTCATTTTTACTTCCATACAGGATTCACATTGTTTTTTCTTTTTGGTAGATTTCTTTCATTCCTATGACTAGATCTTCTTTCTTCATTTCTTCAATAATCTTTTTACTTGCATGTCTAAGTTTCTTGTGCCAAACTTCTGTATCTTGCATCGTTGCTGTCACTTCATTGTTTATTATTGACGGTCTCGCATTGGGTGCATCCAGAAGCACGACCGCTCACTGAGCGCTCATTGAGCGCTCAGTATATCCCCTAGATCTATCTACTGGATACAAACGCTCTCTGAGCTGCTCACGGTGAGCGCTCGACACTTTCGTGAGCGTGGTTTTCTGGGGGGGTCATTTGAGGGAGCTGGAAGGTGAAGAAGGAGGGAAAGAGAGAGGGAGGCAAGGAGAGAGACGGTCAAAAGATCAGACAATAAATAGGGAGGGTAGGCTGATGTTGGACTTCCTGGGAGAAAGAGGGTGCATCTTCAACGGGAACACAAAAAGGAGATAAAGAGGGAGAGTTTACATATACCGGGGGAAGGGGGTGCACAATGATTGATTATGTAATAGGGGAGGGAGAGGTAAAAGATAGAGTGGAAAGGATGAGGATAGGGGACAGGGTGGACTCTGACCATCAACCGGTAGAGGTATAGCTAAAAGGGGAGCGGGTAAGAGGGAAAAAGGGCAAAGGAGGAGAAAGGATTTGGAGGGGTGTATGGAGTAAAGAAGGGAGAAATAGGTTCAGGCAGAAGCTGGGCGGGGTAGAGTTGGGGGAGAGGAGGCTGGAAGAGAAGTGGGGTGGGAGGAGATAGAGGGGAGGTTGAAGAGGGCAATGAAAGAAACGGAGGAGAAGCTAAATAAAGAGGAAAGGAGGAAAGTGGGCTGGTGGGATGAGGAGTGCCTAGAGAAAAAGAGGGAGGCAAGAAGGAAACTAAGGAGGTAGAAAAGGGAGGAAGGGAAGGGGTAGGAATATAAAAGGAGGAAGGAAGAGTTCAGAGAGATGTGCAAGAGAAAAAAGAAGAAGGAGAATGATAGGTGGGAAAGAAGGGCGGCGAAAGTAAGAAGAGAAAGTGAAGTGTGGGAAATAGTTAATAGGGAGAGAAAAAAGAGGAGAAAAGTGACAAAAGGGATGGAAATGGCGGAGTGGAAAGAGCATTTTATGAGGTTACTTGGAAAGGTAGAGGGAAGGGTCGTTAAAGAAAGAAAAGAAATGAGGAGGGAGGAAGAAGGAGGTGAGAAGGAAATAAGTATAGAGAAAGTAAAAAAAGTTTTAAAAAAAATGAAGAAGGGAAAAGCGGCGGGGGTAGACGGTATTCCGAGCGAGGTGTGGAAACACGGGGGGAAAGAGTTTTGGGGGGGACGGAGTGGGTGAGAGGGTTTTGCAAAGTATGGAGAAGAGGAGGGTGGCCGGAGAGCTGGAAGGAAGGGGTGATTGTGCCCATAGTGAAGAAGGGGGAAGGGGAGAGGGTAGAAGCGACAGAACTATAAAAGGGTTACCTTGCTTTCCACCTTATACAAGGTGTACGTAGCGGTGTTAGCCGAAAGACTGAGAGTGGAATTGGAGCACAAGAGGATCATCCCGCCGAATCAAACGGGATGGAGACGGTGGACAACATTTATGTGCTTAACTACCTAGTGAATAGACAACTGGAAAAAAAAGGGGAAAGGTGGTGACGTTGTTTGTGGATCTAAAGGCGGCATTTGTCTCGGTGGATAGAGAGGTGTTGATTGAGGCGCTGAGGAAGAGAGGGGTTAGGGAAGGTCTGGTTGAGAGAATAGAGGAAGTATTGAGAGAGACGAGAAGTAGGGTCAGAGTGGGAAAGGAGCTGGGTGAAAGTTTTTGGACAGCAAGAGAGGTAAGGCAGGGGTGTCCGCTGAGCCCGCTGCTTTTTATTCTATTGTTGGCTGACTTGGAGGAGAAGATGAAGAAGGTCAAGTGGGGTGGGATCAGACTGGGAAAAGGAAAGGTGTATGACTTGGAGTTTGCAGATGACATGGTGCTGCTGGCGGAGGGGGAAGATGAAATGAGAAGTATAATAAAGAGGCTGGAGAGGTATCTGGATAAGAAAAGGTTGGAACTTAATGCGGAGAAAATCAAGATTATGAGATTTAGAAAAGGAGGAAGAAAGATGGTGAAAAGAGATTGGCGGTGGAAAGAAAAAAAAGTGGAGGAGGTAAAGGAGTTCCAATACCTAGGGTATACGCTACAAAGGAATGAAGGGCAAGAGGCGCACGTGAAAGAGAAAGTTAGGAAGGCGGCGGCGGTAATGGGGCAAGTGTGGGGAATAGGGAAGAGGAGGTTGGGAAAGACTGGGGGAGAAGGCTTTGGCTATTTGACAGGCTGGTTTGGACGGTAATGGGGTACGGGGTGGAAATATAAGGATGGGAAGAGAGAGAGGAGATAGAGAGGCTTAAAGAAAAATATTTGAGATGGGTGTTGGAAGTAGACAGGAGGACGCCGTACTTGGTGAA
The DNA here is from genome assembly GCF_003070985.1 of Temnothorax curvispinosus. Lineage (NCBI taxonomy): Eukaryota > Metazoa > Arthropoda > Insecta > Hymenoptera > Formicidae > Temnothorax > Temnothorax curvispinosus. Next base: position 73,763 of record NW_020215404.1, on the reverse strand, counting down.
GGAGGAGTTGCAGAGAGAAAAATTAAGAGGTAGGGCGGGCAGGAGGATGTGGGAGTTTGAAAGGAGGCTGGAGGAAGGAGAAGGAAGCGAGCTAGCGAGAATGTGCTGGGAGGAGATGAAGGAAAGAACGGGGAGGAGAGAGGGAATCTCGAGTTGGGAAGAGAGTAGCAGGAAGTTTCTGAGCCAAAGAGGCTTGAGGAAAAGACAAAACTGAGGAAATAGTGGGAAAGGAAGGTTTAAAGAGTAGAGAGATGGGAAAGAATAAAAGAGTCAAGGTGCAACAAATAGTATAAGGAAGTAAAAAATGAAAAGATGCCGGAGTACCTAAAGAAAGGGTGGGAGGAAAGTAGGTGGAGTAGAATTGCGAGATTTAGGCTGGGGAACAAAATGAGGGAGGGTAAATATTGGGAGAAGGAGGAGAAAAAGATATGCAGACTGTGCGAGGGAGAAGAGGAGACGTGGGAGCATACGTGGGACCGTTGGCAGGAGATGGGAGCTGGGAGACGGGGAAGAAGGGGAATGGTGGATGAGGGAGATCGAGAAGAATAAGAACAAAAAAAGGTATATTGAAGGGTTGGAAGGAGGGGAGGAGTGAGATATGACTGAGGTGAGAATGAGAGAGAAAGTGAGTGGAAAGCCGAAGAGAGGGGGGATAGAAATGGTTCAAAGGGAATTTTAGAAGCAAAACGGAAGTCCCTTTTGCGAAGAGGGTGTGTGTGCGTGCGGCGGGTGTGGACGGATGCAAAGGCAGAAGGTCACATCCACACCACTAGGATAAGTAAGCTAAGTTAGTTTAAGCTAGGTAGGGTTAAAAAACTGTGTTGAGAGAAGTGTATAGTACTATGTAAAAGGTTTGGGAATGTTTTTTTAAAAAACGCCTTTCGAACCCTACGAGAATATGAAATAAATACATACAATACAATACAATACAAGTAGTTAAATATTATTTATATGTACACATTTTTTGAAATATAGTCTAATCTACAAAGTTTTGTGCGTGCGTGCGTGCGTGCGTGCGTGCGTGCGTGCGTGCGTGCGTGCGTGCGTG